>NW_013667532.1:22701-26562 GCF_000517525.1 Limulus polyphemus
TTTACTCATTAATAGGACGTACTCACTAACAACTCTATTTTACTCATTAATAGGATGTACTCACTAACAACTCTATTTCACTCGTTAATAGGATGTACTCGCTAACAACTCTATTTTACTCGTTAATAGGACGTACTCGCTAACAACTCTATTTTACTCATTAATAGGATGTACTCGCTAACAACTCTATTTTACTCTTAATAGGATGTACTCGCTAACAACTCTATTTTACTCATTAATAGGATGTACTCACTAACAACTCTATTTTACTCGTTAATAGGATGTACTCACCAACAACTCTATTTTACTCATTAATAGGATGTACTCACTAACAACTATTTTACTCGTTAATAGGATGTATTTCTAAAGTCACATATTTGAAATATCAATTTGAATTGCATCTTGTGCGACGCATATCTAACCAGCCGGGTCAAAAATCCTTAAGGGTCCGGGTGTAGTTAACCATAATTTTAACCTATTAATCAGATGGAAGGTAACCAGCCAACAGCACCCGCCGCTACATGATATTTGTCTGGTTTTGAACCGATTAACGGGATTGACTATCACTATTCTAACGCACTCGGAGCTGAAAGTGCTGAGCGTGTTCAGTGGCATCGTAACGCAAACCTTGGACCTTCCAACACGCATCCCCGCCAAGCTAATCGCTAGGTCAAGTCCACCCTTATTCGATGGTGTTTCCTTTAATCGTGACATGTTATATTTACTCTGCCAAATTAATTCATTTGTAACCAATACTATCGCATACATATATGTAAAAATGGTGGCGTAAAAACACTGAAACTTGTAGACTCTTTTTCAGGGCCGACCCCTGTTTTTAATCAATTATTTATTGAGCAATTAATTTAACTAAGTACTCCTTTTAATTGTGCCGTTTTAATTTCTTTAGAAATAATGTACGTGAGGTACCTTTCAAATTAACGTATATGAGTTTGTGACTAATTAAAGCAACCTGTCTTTCGTACAATACAAGATTGTAATCAAATGATATATTATTATTTATAGTTGTAATATAATTACTATTTATAGTTGTACAATAAGTTCGTCTATCTGTAATACAGCAGGAGTTTTGATTTGTATTTTTTAAAAGCAAAGTTATTGGATGCAGTAAAAACAATTACTGGAAAAATTACGTCGGGCCACAAAATACGAGTTTATAAATGGCACAAAACTGACGCATGTAACATATTCATAGATGTCTCTCCTCTCCAGTTCAGCGGTAAGCTTGAGGGCTTAAAGCGTTTAAAATAGGAGCTCGATCCTTGTGATGGACATAGTGTAGGTAGCACATTGTTTAGTTTTGTGCTATACAGTTAATAAAAAGGCTTAAGGTTTTCCTGAAGCATTAAACCAGGGGGGTTCCCAACCTTTTTGTTGCTCTGTACCCCTTGGCCTTGGGCATTCTGAGAGGTTCCCATGTACCCCCTAAAAATTAAGGATCAAAAATTGATAAAATTATATTGATTTTATATTATTTTATTATGAAATCTGTATGTGTGGACTGGATAAGGATCTTATGGTATTGATAACATCGATAAATTGAACTCAGCGTGTATTTATGTGAACCACTTTGTGTGACTGTAGATTAAAACACCATGTAAAGTGTAAACCATGGTTATACTCTCGGACCCCCCCCCTATGTACCCCCCCGAGAAGTGCAAATGTACCCCAGGTTGGGAATGTGTGCATTAAACCAATAATCATAAAGACCAATGAAACCAAAAGACATTGAAAAACTATAATTTTGTTAAACCTTTTTCGACATTTCTCTCATTTGTTTTGTTTTCTCTTGATTTTCAACAGATTATTATTTTTCTCTAACTAATAATGGTAAACTGACAGAAAAGAAAAATTAATATATTCAGATGTGGAACTTATAAATGTGCTATCGGGTATACCCTAGATTTAGTATCATAGTCCACAAATATGTCTTTTATCAAAGTGGTAGCAAAGAAGCTAACGTGGTTAATTTCAAATATATAATAGCAGAGATAATCGGTCAGAAAGATCCAATAAAGAAAAAAAAACACAAGAACTAAGTATCAAAAAGCTAGTTAGCCATTATCCAGGCTGGAAACCTATCTCCACGCGAGAACCTTCGTTTCGAGTAGTAACGCGATAGAATCGCGGATGGAACATTCCTGACAACACTTTGCCGACGACTATCGCAAACGAGACACGGAGCTGATACTTCCACCAAATGTGATGATAACGTAATATGGAATTACTTCTGAATTTTCTTTGAGTTTTTATTCTCTTTGTTTCTCTACTCCAATTTCTTTCTTTCTTTCTTGCCTCGCGGGAAACGTTATTAATAAATTCCGTGAAACTTAGTCACCTTGATTTTCAAGTACATTTTATTCGCGGCATCGCAGCTCATGGAACGGCTCTGAGTTTTTTTGTTTTGTTTCAAGTACAAACTTTTAGCTCATAGCTTCGTCATCTCTTCACTTAGTTGAGATCCAATTACAGTTTTGAACTCGGGAGGTCAAACCCTTTCGATTGATGTATTTGAACCCCCCCCCCCCCCACACACACACACACAAGGACTCGTAGTTTAACTTACTCTAATCCTGCCTAAAATTTCTTGTTTAATATTTACACAGAGGCAAAGTTTGGCTGTTTTAACAAATACGTTTCGTCCATCTCATACAGTTGTATTTATGGGAAAACTATTAAGCCTATCTGCCGCCTTAAGCTGAGAAAATGTAATCTCTCACTCAGTAGCACCTACAAGAGGTTGACTGTTACTTCCATAACGTACCCACAGTTAAATATGTGGAGAATACCTAATCGTACCACGCGGATTTGAACCCGGCTCGTAGGTTTCGGAATTCAGAGCTCTACCATAGGGACAACAACCCGCCAGTCTAGTCATGTTAGAATTTTTCTTGTTTTCTAAATGTTAAAAGAATAATCGTTAAGAATGTTTACTTTACTTTCCAAAGTATTCCTCTTCTGCTAACAGTAAACTGTGTTGTTCTTCTGCTAACAGTAAACTGTGTTGTTCTTCTGCTAATAGTAAAATGACGTCAGTTTTTAGTAGTCCATAAATGTCAAGCTAAAGATAGAGCATCATATATTTACTATATAACTTTCACCAAGGTTACCATTGCCACAGTAGGCTCCAGTTTATTTGGTCTGAAATAAAAATATTCCTGTGCCTCTTGAAGACAGTGATGTTAATTAGCAACCATGAGAAGTAAATATACACTGTCGACCATTTTCAAAAACGATACGGGAGCATAACGATATAGTAACCATGGCAACTGAGACTGATAAAGACGCGTAATACATCATTTTCAAGAACGATATACTAGCATAACGATGTAGTAACCATGGGAACTGAGACTGATAAAGACGCGTAATACATCATTTTCAAGAACGATATACTAGCATAACGATGTAGTAACCATGGGAACTGAGACTGATAAAGACGCGTAATACATCATTTTCAAGAACGATATACTAGCATAACGATGTAGTAACCATGGGAACTGAGGCTGATAAAGACGCGTAATACATCATTTTCAAGAACGATATACTAGCATAACGATGTAGTAACCATGGGAACTGAGACTGATAAAGACGCGTAATACATCATTTTCAAGAACGATATACTAGCATAACGATGTAGTAACCATGGGAACTGAGTGGGATATACCAGTATAATAACTGTAGAAATTTTGAAAATATTCGTTGTACTGATACCTCACGAAATGTTTATTTCTACAAGTTGCTATGCTGGTACAAAATTGAAGCTGTTTTTAAGATATGTTCGCTCTCAAAATCAAACTTTAGTTTCTCACGCACGTTCAGTCAGACTTGATGTTTTGTCTCTTT
>NW_013667532.1:26806-31311 GCF_000517525.1 Limulus polyphemus
TATGTGCTCTGCCCACCACGGGTATCGAAATCAGGTTTCTAGCGTTGTAAGTCCGCAGACTGTGCCACTGGAGTACCCTGCGCCTTAACTAAGTTATGTTAGGGTATGTTTAATGTTTTTGTTTTGAATTTCACGCAAAGCTACATGAGGGCTATCTGCGCTAGACGTCTCCCTAATTTAGCAGTGTAAGACTAGAGGGAATGCAGCTAGTCATCACCGCCAACTCTTGGGTTACTGTTTTACCAGCGAATAGTGGGATTGACCGTCACATTATAACTCCCCCACGGCTAAAATGGGGGGAGCATGTTTGGTGTGACGTGGATTCGAACCCGCGACCCTCAGATTGCCAGTCGAGCGCACTAACCATCTGGCCATGCCGGGTTCTTTTTTTTTTTTTTTAAGATATGTACGCTCTCAAAATCAAACTTTAGTTTCTCACGCACGTTCAGTCAGACTTGATGTTTTGTCTCGTTAATGTCTCGCGCATGTGCAGTCAGACTAGATGTTTCAGCGTGTCAATTTCTCACGCATGCGCAATCAAACATGCCGTGTTGATCACATTGAATTTCTCGCAAAGAACTTATGACCTTGCTTAATTAAAACAAGCGATCAGTAGAATGACTGTTAAATATATTTTATTGTATCTTATTGCTGACAATTTTATCATTTAACTTTGGAGAGGGGAGGATAAAAAAAAAATACGAGAAGGATGTCGTTGAATAGAAAAAATAATAATAAAAAAATCGGTCCCAAATTAGGGTTTATTAGCAGTGATGGTAAACATAACCAAATATCATGGGTGTCCGCGGGGAGGTAGAGGGGGGGCAGTTGCCTCCTTGGAAAATGATAAACATAATTCCTTTTTTATTCATTAAGCATATGTATATGAATTTCTTATTCAATTCACAATTTTACACTACTTTGCCGCTCCCTGGAAAAAGTTCTGCAGACGCCCATTTTTTTATACGGTTTAGGCCCCCCCCCCCAGTGGCACAGCGGCATGTCTGCGGACTTACAACGTTAAAAACCGAGTTTCGATACCCTTGGTGGGCAGAGCACATTTAGCTTTGTGCTCAACTTCAAATAAACAAACAAAATAAAACTATAAGGTTTATTACTGTAACGTATTCCTAATTTAAGCTGCCGTAAGCTGAAAGTGTATTAGTAAATGAATTTCAGAATTTTCAGAAAATACCACTAATCTCTATTGCTTCGCTTTCAAACCTAAGTGTTTTCAAGCAGTTTATATTTTTATGCCATTTTTCCCTTTGAAAAGTAACCAGGTTATTAATTAGACTCGTGTTAATTAGACTCAAAACTGAAATTAAATTATCGTTTTACTGAATTAAATGTGTCTCTTGACCTGCTGTAGAGATTGTGGGTCTGATTTTACTGAATTAAATGGGTCTCTTAACCTGCTGTAGAGGTGGTGGGTCTGACTATTTAATACAGCATCTTTGTTTCTTTTCATCACCAATATATACAAGGCTTACTTGCAGGGTCCCTGAAAGTGTTCTGTTTCAAAAGTAAATAAAACCAAAATTAAGAGTAACGAATATTTATATTCCTTGCTTTGAAGTTTATATGTGATACTGTGTTGTAGCCTACAGAGTGCATAATGCATCTCGTGATTCATGGCATGCGCACGTTTTACTTACGTCACGAAAGTACAAATTCCAACGTAATTCATCTCTTATGCGACGCCATTTTAGTGTCTACTGACTGACTGACTGACTGACAAACAACACGCTACTGTTTAGTTTTGCAAAACAGGTGACCCCTCCAGGCGGCCTCCTTTCGGGGAAATAAGGATACCTAAGAATAAAATTTACTTACATAGTCAGCCATTAAAAACTCTCAATGTTTACCGCCTTCCCCGTTCATTATGACTTAGCCCCAAGATATACCTCCCCTCCCTCCAGTGGCTCAGCGGTAAATCTGAAGGCTTATGACGCTAAAAACCTGGTTTCGATATTCGTGGTGGGCACAGCACAGATAGCCCATTGTGAAGCTTTGCGCTTAACAACAAACAAATTAAGATATTGGAAGTTGCTTTGGTAACGTAACTTTCATATGTCGGAAAACATCAGAACTTCATTCTTGTACGAGTGTCAATTCTCATTACGTCTCAGATGACACAACTCTCAGACTCCTTCTTGAAAGGTCCTTTTCTAGGATGTTGACAATCTACAAGAGACAATGAATTCTTTTCGTCGCCAGGTTCAGATAAGAGTATGGAGATTTTGACACAAAATTTCTTCGCAAGACAATTTGATAGCAAAGAGTGTCTCGGACGGGGAAACACTAAAAATAAACAAAATAAAATATGGATATATATATATATATATATATATATATATATGGGGATTTAAATCATTCTCTCTCTCTCTCTCAGATCTTACTGAATACATGCCGCGATCTTAAAAACTGTCGTTCTCCCAGCCTAGAACTCTCATCGACGAAATATTGTTTACAGTGTTTTGTTGTTCTTGTTTTAACGAGCAACGCAATGCGTTCCTTGTTTAATTAATATGCTGTAAACACGTTTTTTTTTTTGTTGTTGTTGTTCCTAAAGTCTGAGCATTGTTTTCATATTCCCCTGCTCGGTGGCTCAACAGTAAATCTGCAGGCTTACAACGCTAAAAACCGGGTTTCGATACCCGTGATAGGCACACTACAGATTGTCCATTGTGTAGCTTTGTGCTTAACAACAACCCAATTATTTATATATTTATTCAAATGTCTTAAACCATTGTAAATGTTTTACGGATGGTGGCGTTATTTTACGTTTAGACATTATAATAGCAGTACAAGTGGCAATGTATTGATAAATAGATAGATATCCAAGTCCACAGGATAGGCCACTCTTAGGTTCATGTTCTCCTTAACAGTAATAGACCACAGTTATAGAAAGTTAAGCAAGAAATTTTGTTATTTCTGGTAGGTGCAAAGCTACACAGTGGATTATCTACGCTGTTAGCCTACTTCCACAACCAGTGTCCCCCGATGGGACAGCGGTAAGTCTACGGGTTTACAATGGTAAAATTCGGGGTTCGATTCCCCGCGGTGGACACAGCAGCTAGCCCAACGTTTGTTTGTTATGGATTTCGCGCAAAGCTACACGAGGGCTATCTGCGCTAGCCGTCCCTAATTTAGCAGTGTAAGACTAGAGGGAAGGCAGCTAGTCATCACCACCCACCGCCAACTCTTGGGCTACTCTTTTACCAACAAATAGTGGGATTGACCGTCGCATTATAACGCCCCCCACGGCTGAAAGGGGCGAGCATGTTTGGTGTGACGGGGATTCGAACCCGCGGCCCGCAGATTGCGAGTCGAGCGCCCTAACCACCTGGCCATGCTGGGCCACTAGCCCAACGTAGCTTTGCTCTAAAGACAATCAACCAATCCACTACCAGCTGCTAATAACCATCAAGTTAGGCCGTGTCTTTTTGAAGGAAATGAACAGACACCCTGTCCTCCGGTAACTGCAGATGGGTGGTATTTCTATTTCAAGGAAACGAATTTCAAAGTAGTATTGTGAGCACTTCACATACAGTGTAGCGTGAGTCTGTAAATCCAAGTTCCTGATTCGATTCCCCTTACTGAAAAATCGTGCTTCGCATTTCGTAGCTGTGAGTGCTTTATAAGGGTGACGTTCAAATTCCAATATGACCTTAAATTCACCCAAAAGTTGGCGATGGGTGTTGTTAACTAGCTGCCTTCCTTCTAGTTTATTAGTCCCAGTTTGGATAGTCCCTGTGTAGCTTTGCGCGGATATTCAAATAAACCAATCAATCAACTTTCGTTTCATTTCTTTCTCGTTGCATTCAACAGTTTACTGAATAAAAGTGTTTATCCGAAGGGTTTCTTGTTTCGCCCAATATTTTCTATATCTGAGAGGTTTCGCCCGATATTGTCTCTTTTTTTTTTTGTCACATACAATATGTACATATCAATAAAAAATATACATATGAATATATAAAAGTTTCCACGAAGCTTAATCAGCTTATTTGTGGAAAACCCCTTAATAACTGTGACCAAAATTTTCTACATATATATTAATAATCATAAATAAACCAAACACATAAAAAAGGCAAAGTTGATATTAGAAGTCTATCTCAATCATCATTTTATATTAACGTATATCTGAAATCAACAACTTATTGAACACAAAAACATAATATCTTGTAATGCTATTGTACTTTTATCACAAACAAGCAATAACATAAATACTAAAAAAAATTAAATTAATATAATATTAATCCTATATGCATAAAGTATCGTTCAATGGATATTAATCATTTTGTCTATGAACATCAGTTAATAACCAATCTTTTAATTGTTTTTAACTCTGCAGTTGTATTTATATTCCATAACCCCCTGGGGAGTTTGTTCATTATATACGGTATTTTGTACTCTTGTTCCATAGTTATTATTGTAATTTGATATATGATTTTTAGTACTTTATGATTTAAACTATATTAGGAATTCAAAATTATTATGTA
>NW_013667532.1:31706-57708 GCF_000517525.1 Limulus polyphemus
TTCTGTTAAAGATACGTAAGTTTTTTTTACATTAATTGGTAAAATATTCTGTCTTCTCCATAATTTTTCTGTAATAGATCTTAATTTATGGCAAATCATATTTATATGTTTAGACCAATTGAAAACATCATCTATAATTAGCCCTAAGTATGTCTTGTATTGACATTTTCTATATGCGTACATTTACAATCAGAATAATGTTTATTATCTACAAATAAATGTTTATATTCATTACTACATCTTTGATCATGAATCTGTAAAACATTGTTGTTTATAATATTTGTATATTGTGAGTGAATTATCATAGCTTTGTTTTATCGATATTCGTATATATATTTCATTTATATTGATCCAATACCTTAAATTAAGAAATAATACAAATACGTTTTTATTTTTATCTAATTTTAAATTTACATCATTTGAAAAGTATTTTAATAGTAATGTGGTACTTTTATTTTTAATAAATCCATATTAACACGTGTATATAATGATATTTCTTTCAATAAAATCCAGTATTTTGTCGTATACATATCTGTCCATTATTTTGTCAGTCACAGGTAAAATAGAAGTTGGTCTATAATTATTGAAATCTTTTTTTTTCCTGACTTATAGATAGGTTTTATCAGAAGAATTTCTTGTTTCGTCCAATACTGTCTATATCGGAAGGGTTTCTTGTTTCGTCTTTATCAGTAGATGTCAGATTTCATAGGGCCGCGAATTTTCACAGTAGGTGTCTGTGACTTGTTGGTGATAAATCTCAACAATAAACAAACAACACACAGTCCACTTGTTTTAAAATAAATTATTAAAACAAGTCAAACTATACACAAATGTTCTTTAGACAGTTAATCACCACAGTTGAATCCAGAGCTTTAAATATTTTTCTTTTTCGTCAAAAGAATACGCAGAACGCAGACTGGTTCAGTTACTTTAGAACCAAATTGACAAGACGAATTATTCTTCTCTACCCTGTTATCATAATACAGTCAGTGATAAATTCACTTGCATTACCTCGTTGGTCACAGAAGGGTTTTTATTTTGTTCCGTCCCTCTAGTCTTTCACTGCTAACTTAGGGATGGTTAGCGCAGATAGCCCTCGTCTCGCTTTGCGCGAAATTCAAAACAAAACAAACGTATGTAATCAACGGAAATCATTTTTTTCAGCGTATTTGGTCAATGGAAAACGAAGTTTTTCAGCGTGTCTGATAAATGGAAAGCGGGGTTTTCCAGCATGTCTGGTCAATGGAAAACTTTATTTTTCAGCCTGCCTACTTCGTTGTTGTTAGCACGTGTGATGCAATGAAAAACTTTTTTCAGTTTGTTTGTTTGTAGTTAAGCACAAAGCTACACAATGGACTATCTATGCTCTGTCCACCACGGGTATCGCAGATATATCGCTGTGCCACTAAGGGGGGGGGGGGCAAACTTTCATTAAACTTCGGTTTGTTTAAAAGTCGTGAACAGCTGATATTGTACGGAAATAAAACACCATTAAGTGCTTTTAGAATAAACACGTGCTAAAGATAAGAAATTTACCAGAAAGTGTAGGAATGTTCTAATAATTCTAGCGAGAGAAAATAAATGCTTTCGTCAGCCCTTTATAAAAACAATAGATGTTTGCCAACGTCTAAGACTAAAATATAAACAAAAAAAAAGTTCAAATTTTGGTGTTTTAATGTATTTACATTAACAAAGAACAACATCTGGTAGGATCTGCAGATGGCGCACGCGTTGTTCCTAGAGTGTATTCTACATTTGACGCCTCCCAGATAAGCAAAACAAATCACAACAGTTGACTGTAACACTCGTCGAGTATTGTGTGTGAAGTAGTGTGTGTGTGGACCTTTAGTTTATTTTAAAATTCTCTAATAGCGGTTCTTTTCATAGGCCACAAAAGCATAAATCACACAATGCTACCCCTCGGCACAGCGAGTATGTCTGCAGACTTTCAACGCTAGAAACCGGGTTTCGATACCCGTGGAGGGCAGAGCACGGATAGCCCGTTGTGTCGCTTTGTGCTTAATTTCAAACAAAAAATAACACAGAATACTAAATACGTAGACATCTAGAAAACACTGTTATACAAGTTTCTTGTTTATAAGTTTACGTTTATAGATTTGATTTTTATAGATAAATATACAAGTTAAAAAAATGTAAGGTTTATCCTCTAGGATTGAAAACAAATTTGTAATAAAAAATATGTCATTAAACATTCGTTTGAATTCTGCAATTTTGGGCGACAAAATAATTATTCTAGTTAGCACAATTCACAAGGTACTGTTGTTTGTTTTTGTTTTGTTTTTAATTACG
Source organism: Limulus polyphemus (assembly GCF_000517525.1). NCBI lineage: Eukaryota > Metazoa > Arthropoda > Merostomata > Xiphosura > Limulidae > Limulus > Limulus polyphemus. The sequence continues at coordinate 34,017 of NW_013667532.1, forward strand.
GAGATACAAACCTAAAATCCGGGGTTCAATCCCCGGCGGTGGATAGAGGGAAGAGCACCCATTTTCAACTGATAGACCAGAGGGAAAAGCTGCTATAATCGTGTTTGTTTTTAAAACAAGGCTACATTGGACAATCTGCGTGGGAATCGAACCCAGAATTTTAGCTTTGGAAGTCCATAAACTTACCGCCGTCCCACCGGGGGGGGACCAAATTTTGGCCTACTCTTATCTATTCGAATAGCAGGAGTTTATTTAAAGCTTTTAGCTCACACACACACACAAAGCGGAGCGCGTTTTGCGGCAAGAGAGCATGAATCATGAACCCTAGCTTCACAATTCGGACACGATTACCATTGCTTTCCCTTTAGTTAAAAATTGGGAACAGCTAGGGGAAGATAGCCCTCGTATAGCTTTGCGCGGGTATTCGAAACAAACTAATTATCTTTATTTCTTAATATTGCTTATTATTTTAGATAATAGGTAATTAGCCATTTGTGATGAAACTTTGAAATAAATGGCAACCATTTGTGTGTATCTTATGTTTTATTCGAGTGGTCAAGCACGGTGACACCAGTGACTCGGACGTCTTTGTTGCTTCAAGTAGTTTAATATTTCATTTACGTGTTGAATTCGATCTCTTCGGTGTCGAGTTATATGTGTTTTAGCTCTGGATTTCGGAGCTGTCGACCCGGGTTCGAATTCATGAGATACCACAATTTTCCTTTTACTTTCAACTCTAGGTTCGTTATAAGAGTGACAGTCAATCCGTCATAGTGGATGGTGGGTGATAGAGTAATACTGACTGTGACTGCTTTCCATCTGGTCAGTCCCCTTTTATTGTAAAAATTACTTGAATTTGAATCTCGGTGGCTCGGCGATAAATCTGAGGGCTTAAAATACTAAAAATCTAGCTTCGACATCCGTGGCATAGTACAGATAGATCACTGTGTAGTTGTTTGCTTAACAACAAGGAAACATACACTTGAACTATGAATACAACGGAACTTATAACAATGGGCTATCTGTGCTCTGTCCACCACGGGTATCGAAACCCGGTTTCTAGCATTGTAAGTCCGCAGACATACCGTTGTGCCACTGGAGGGGGGGGGGGTCTGTCAAAAGGTCCCGTGTATTAATGCTAACACATGACCTAGCTACGTCAGATGAGCAATGAGAATACCCACAAAACTTGATCAGGTGTGGCCTAGTAGCTAGCGTGCCGGGGGTGCACATCAGGATTCAACCGTGGTGCGTTATAAAAGTTAAGACCATTCGTGTACGTAGCGAGTGTTTCTGACTGGTTAATGCTATTTTTCTGGTCAGCAATTCTAAATTAAAGACGGCCACATATGAACTTTGGGGTAACGACATCGGTGAGTCGCGTATAGTACCTTTCAGGTTAAAAATACCAACTACATATCACATTTGCTAAAATAAATCTCTAATTGAATGTTATAAGTTTGAATGAAATCTAAATTAGACGGTCTAATTCCTTTCCTTTTTCTAATTATGGACTTACAATACTATAGCGGGGGGCGTTATAATGTTGCAGTCAATTCCATTATACGTTAGTAAAAGGGTAGCCCAAGAGTTGGCGGTGAGTGTTGTTGACTAGCCGCTTTCCCTCTAGTCTTCCATTGCTAAATTAGAGACAACTACCTGGACAGAAGATGAACCCCACCAAGTAAATGCATGAGAACTGCCCATCTAAGGTGCCCCAACGATCGTAAACGGCCTCGGGACTAAATAAAACAAAAATGAAAAAATGAGTGCAATCTTCGTGTGAAGGTGATGTACTAAATAAGTTTTTTGACTTCCTATCGTTTTCATTCTTTGTATATATATATAAGAGTTTGTCTGTTTCTAGATTTGGGCAGCTAGCTTTGGAACTTGTGATTTTTTTTAATGCTTAGTTTAAAACATTCACATTTCCTTGTGTTGGATGTTGTTTATTATTATTTTCTATTTTAGCTTTGTCAAGATTTCTAATCTCTTAAGCTATATGAACAACCCACCATTCCGAAGACTTCATTTGTTTTTAGGCTTTGTTTGTTTGTTTGCTGTTAAACGCAAAGCTACCCAATGGGCTATTTGTACTCTGTCCACCGCGGGTATCGAAACTCGATTTTAGCGTCGTAAACTTACCACTGAACCACCGGGGGGAAAGCTTTAGGTCTAGTAACAATGCATTTGAAATTTATTGCCTTTTGATAAACTTGCCACTGGGGGGGGGGGGGGGGCTTTGGGTTTAGTAACAATGCATTTGAAATTTATTGCCTTTTGGTTAACGTTGTAAACTTACCACTGAGCCCCTGGGGGCTTTGGGTTTAGTAACAATGCATTTGAAATTTATTGCCTTTTGGTTAACGTTTTAATAACAATTGAGTTTGATTTTACACTGAGTAAACTTACAGTGATTTCTAAACTTACAGTGTTATTTAGTTTCTATTGCTGTTCATTTTTAGGCATGAATTTTGGTAAGCTAACCGTTTTTCTTCTGATCGTCCTGGTGTGGTTTTCCTTGCCATCGGATGGTTTGCAGTCCTCCAAGAACAACTACCAACCTGTTAATAAGAAGGCTCTTGAGACTGAGAAGGAAGCTAATTTTATGGGTTTGCATCAACCGCTCGATGCTGCTCTTTTTTCGGGTTACTTTGGCCCAAAGACACCCGTTGACCAACCACATTCTAACAGACCACGCTCAATGGTGAAGAAAGCTCTAGGCCTATTCACCAACTGGCACCGAATTTTTGAAAACGATGACGATGGGGAGGATTATATTGTTCCTGTGGCTAGCAGAGGACACTTCATGAGACCAATTGGACAGCCTCTTCGTTGGGGTTAAAGAGCATAGTTTGACGAAACAAAGACCTTTGAAACTGATAATTGACGATTCTAGTAGATGTCCGTGTTTGATTATATTCAAATTGATATATTTTGTACAACTTGTAGCGTTTTTTATTTCTTTAATTCAAACAACCTTTCTTGGGTACTTAATAATGTTTACTCAACCAAAAACTTTCCAACTCATTTGAATTCATATTTAAGTGAGAAACTAGGTTTAAAGTAACTGGTAAACGAACAACATTAAAATGATCAAAATGCTAACATTGCATAAGCATCAAATCAACATGTTGTTAAATCATTATAAAATGAGCCCAAAAATGAAATATTTAAAATTAACTGTAGATGGTTGATATAGCTAAGAGTGATATAAGTTGTTAATTCGTTAATGATAAAGGATAGCTTACCAGCCAGAAACTGTCAATAGATGTTATTGATTTCTTCCACCTCAGCCCTCCCCATTCCCAGCATTAAGCTTGATGGCTTATAACGTTAAACTTGGGGGGTTCTATATCTACTATTGTGGGCAAAGCGGAAATAGCACATTGTGCAACAAAACAAACAATTTATTTTTACTGGGGGTTCTCAGAAGCAGACGATTTTTAACTTTTCTATGGTTACGATTGATTTCACTTTTAGGATCACAATTGTAAAATAGTTTGTTTTATTATACATCGGAGTGTGATTCTATTTAAAATCATAAATAATATTCAACGTTAAACTGGTACACAATTAAAAACATTTTATTTAGGCCTATCTATGGCCTTCAAAAACTTGACGACTCTACAAGTTTCGACGTTACAACTTCACCCTCTGGATGTAAGGTCGAAACAAGTAGAGTCGTCAACTTTTTGAAGGCCATAGATAAGCCTACATAAAATGATTTTGATTGTGTACCAGTTTAACGTTGAATATTATTTATGATTTTCACTTTATACACAAGTGCCAAAATACTATAATTAGGTGATTCTATTTAATTATAATATTATGTTTGTTTACTTTAATATTAACTTTTCTCTTTCTAGTTGGTTGAGTCTAGTTTCTCACCCAACTGTGAGTTTTTGAAATAGCTTTAAAAGTTTTTGATTGAATAAATCCTCATTGCACAAGGTGAAAACATTCAAATTAATGTTTCAATTGGAGCACTTTTTCTGAGCACGCCTGTGACCTTGATAGGACGTTATGTATCTCACCTGATATTACAATAAAGTGTATTATGTTCAGAGTTGTGAAGTGTCTACTTGGCTGTGAACAAGGAAATTTGATGTTCTTACTGAAAGTTAATTGATTCTGTGTTAAAGGTGAATGTTTGGGATGTTTTAAACGAAATCCCGTCCCAATCAGCGGTAAGTTTGAGGTATATCTTATAACGCTAAAAATCTGGTTGCGATACCCGTGGTGGATACAGCAGAGATAGCCCCTTGTGTAACTTTGCGCTTAACAACAACAACAACAAAGAAATCTTTAGCTTATGTTGTCGTGCGCTATATGTCTAAACCTAATTTTTAACTAAATACATTGTTCGCTACGATACATCAACTGTGTGGGGATTCTGGAGAGGGGAATGGTTAAATGTCAGGATTTTTATCATCAATCCCATTATAAACCAAACAATATGTGGTTAATATAGTTTTCCCCAGACATACAGGACTACTGAATGTGATTATCTTACCGCTTAACAAGCAGGATCATCTAATGGGGAAGACTCAACATTGAGTTTGACAATGAACATAAAAATTTTTAATCAGAAAAAAAACACACACAATTACAAAACAAGGACAATTGTCTAGTGTTGCGTGACAAACGATATGAAGACTTTATTTAAATGTTCTTATCAGTTCGGTGAGGGGTCGTTCTTAAAGTTCGGAAGGAAGCCCCAAATGATAGTTTCTGTGAGACATCTCTAGCCAGACTCATATACGTAAATTACATCAAAACTTCACCGCGGCATGTCTACGGACTTACAACGCTAGAAATCGGGTTTCGATACTCGTGGTGGACAGAGCACAGCTAGCCCGTTGTGTAGCTTTGTACTTATAACAAACAACAACAATACATCAAACTTAGGGCTCCGAGCTGAACTGATGGGGGGGGGGGGGGCACGAGGCCAGTCTTTGCCCCTACTCCAAGCCAACCATTATAAAGTGACTTTCTTGGTTTGAGTCCCTGTTATGAGTTAAGTATGATGTAACCCCTAATTGAACATTAAAATAAATCTATAAAAGTTACGTTTAAATAAAATCCAATATCAAGCTCAAACCAATGATCAGACGTTAGACAAATTACACGTTAATCCAAAAGCTTAAATCTTTTTTTTTAAAGCTTAAACTCGCATTTCACTTTGCTAAATGAAAACTAAAGTTAAAATACTAACGCCCCCTTACTTCAGTTATCACAACATCCTCGAAGTTAAAGAAAAGTAAATTAAAAGAAAATTATTAAGTTAGAGAAAAAAAAAATTCTCCAAGTCTGTCTTATAGGAACAAACTTTGCTTTTTATACTCAAACGAAGCCAATTTGGCGCATGAAACGTACCTCATCATGAACATCTGTGTCCACCGAGGGCTGAGCTCTAGGACGCGGCTTTCTCTTGCCCCTTATCTGACTCGCCTATGTAATAGATAACATTATATTTCTGGTCTTCACGTGTATTTCCTTGCAAGAAAGTCAGTTAACTGCCAATTAGAGACTCCACATCTTGCATACTTTCAAAACAGGGAAGTTAAAGTTTTACTTCAGCGAATCTATGTATCCAAACTCTGAGAAACGTAATAATTCTATAAAAAAAATATCTACATCTTAACTAAGGGGTAGATAGCAGGCACATTACTACATTAATTAAAAATCAAAGCATTATAGAAGGCTTAGCTAATATAAGCAGGTAGGTACTCCTGGTAAACAAGAAAACATAGCATTTCCTATATGTCTGAAATGCTACCATCTGCTTTTATTTGGAATGATAATATTTTTCTACAGGTAGGTGAAAATGTGTTTGCGCTAATAACAATGTCAGAATCTATAAATCTTGCCCGCGTTTATCACAAACCACCAGGACTGTAAGACATTGATCCAACGTGTAGCAAAACAAGCCAATCATAACATAGTTTTAAATCACGTGATACAAGTAAAAAATTTAACACGTAAACACTGAATCCATAGATTGAGGTCCTTTGGAAAAGTATCAACAGGGTCATAACGTATTGACCCAATGTGTTGAGTTAACACATTATTACACTGTTGTCTGGTGGTATACAGGACCATAACACATTGACCCAATGTCTTAGGTCAATACATTATGTTGCTGTTGTCTGGTGGTATACAGGACCATAACGTATTGACCCAATGTGCTGAGCTAACACATTATTACACTGTTTTCTGGTGGTATACTGGACCGTAACACATTGACTCAACACGTTGAGTTACCACGTTATAACACCGTTGGCTATCGATCACATACGATTACTCAATATGGTGTAATATGTGGATATATCACTATTGAATGATATATAAACAGATCGGTAATTTGACAATGCTTGATTTTATTATAATACTCAAACACTTGTTACAGATTCACGTAGTCTATGAAGCCCTCACCTTACTCAGACTGTTTAATGACCCTCACACCAGTTAGATGAATTAGAGAAAACGCCACCCTCATTCGAACGAGAAGTTGACTGACTGAAAATGAACCCACGCCCTGAATTATCTATAGAAGTAGAGCACGTTTGGCGCTGTGTTGTTAGACTCTGGAAAAAAATCATTCACTTCATATGCAAGACAACAGTGATAAACTAACCTCTTCTCAAATGTTTATAATTTGTTATATGTTCTCCCAGGTGGAGCTCTTTCGGTATTTACGCGGTACTCAGACCTTCACAAACGGCAAAAATCGACAACTCGAACGCAAACTTGCTGTAACAAAAACTCATGATTACGTTCTTTTTTTCGGAGTAATAAAGAAGATTCTCGAATGTTTCAAAATGACAAAAATGGAATCTGGTACGAAAATTTGTGTGTAACATTCACGAATACGTCTTTGTCGCAGTGACCAATAAGACCTCGAGTCTTATAAAGATATTGACAAGATATGCACGCTGGAATACGTCATTAGTTTTCACCTGTCAATTTATATTATTTTTAAAATGACTGGGACAAAAAATGGCTGCAAATGCAATGAATAAGCATTTTTTAAGAACTTATGATTGAAAGTAAAGAAGAACGTATAACAACTTGCCATCCACACTTATATTTGCCCCTCCCCCCTGGGGTTCAGGGGTAAGTCTGAAGGCTTGTAACGCTAAAAAACAAGTTTCGAAACACTATATCTGTTTTTTTTTGTTGTTAAGCACAAAGCTACACAGTGGGCTATTTATGCTGTGCCCATCACTGGTATCGAAACCTGGTTTTTAGTGTTATAAGCCACCGGTAAGTGCTCATGCAAATTTTATTTGTTCGTTGAATTTTGAAGTGATAAACTAGAGGGAAGGCAACCAGTGAAGACCTAACCACCGCCAACAAATAATGGGATTGATCATCACTCTATAATACCCTCCAAGGCAGAAAGGAAGATATGGGATCGGTGATTGGATTCGAACCCGCGACTAGCAGATTACGAATCGAAAACCCTAATCACCAGGCCACGCCAGTCCTCGTGCGTATACGTCTTTGTTACCGTGACAGAATAAAGTAACAGGAATTACTTTAAGTGGCGGCCCGGCATGGCCAGGTGGTTAGGACGCTCGACTCGCAATCTGCGGGTCGCGGGTTCAAATCCCCGTCACACGAAAGATGCTCGCCCTTTCAGCCGTGGGGGCGATATAATGTGACGGTCAATCCCGTTATTCGTTGGTAAAAGAGTAGCCCAAGAGTTGGCGGTGGGTGGTGATGACTAGCTGCTTTCCCTCTAGTCTTACACTGCTAAATTAGGGACGGCTAGCGCAGATAACCCTCATGTAGCTTTGCGCGAAAATTAAAAAAAAAAACTTTAAATGGTGTTATGGCTGAAAAACGTTTGTAAGCCTTACTTTAGAAATATATTTTAACCTACACCACATAATGATAAATAATTATTAATAAAAGCTACTTAAAGTTAATCATCGCAGAGAAATCAATTATAAAAAACAATGACTTTATGGAATGTTAAACGTAGATGGCGAAATTAACTAACGTTAGTCTGTTTGTTTGTAATTAAGCACAAAGCTACACATTGGCCTATCTACTCTGTCGACCGCTGGGAACTGAGCCCCGAATTCCAGCATTGTAATTAAAAGAATGAATTGCTCAATACTTTGAAATCATAGTGAATTAATTATTTATTAAATCTTTCTACTCCCTTTACATCTGCGGACTTACAACGCTAGAAACCGGGTTTCGATACCCATGGTGGGCAGGGCACAGATACCCCATTGTGCTTTTATTCAATATCAAGGCAAGCGATTTGGATTTAAAATTACGAAGTAATTATGTGGACAGACAACAGACTGTACTATTATATTCATTTAGATACCCTTCTCACTTGCAGATCTTTTAATTTCGAACGAATTTAAATAATTATATATTTCTTTGATGATCTAAAATAAAACTTCGGCCTTATGACATTTCTTATAGATCTCCGCGAGCAATAAACCGCGGGAAGTATTTTATAAAACGTTTTAAAGCACATACTTTCACAACCTAAAAATTAATGGATTGAGGCAACGATGTTCTTCAACTGTTTAATTAAAACTAGCTTTTATTGTAAAAAAATAATATATATATATATATTAAAAATAAAGTAATCGCGAAGAGGTGAAACCGAAAAATAAGATAAAACTTCTAATCTCAAAATGGAGATCAAATTATTAACTGAATGCCTCAATATATTTTAATCATGTTTTATGCTTTTATTTTCTATTTCTCTACTTTTCGTTAGCCCCCCAATTGATACGACTTGTCTTCCGATGGTTCAGTAGCTGCCTCAAAGGCTTTTAATGAGGCTAGATTCGTCACGGTGGGCATAGTGCAGATAGTCCATTCTGTAGCTTTGCGCCTAACAACAAGCAAAACAAAAATTTAAGACATTCAAATTTTCTTATCAGTAAAAAAAAAAAAGAAAGAGAGAGAGAGAGAAACTACACCCCGACGTTTATTTAACAACATTAAAATTGTTACATAAGTTTAACGCCGCCCCCCCCTAGTGGCACAGCGGTATGTCTGCGGACTTATAACGCTAGAGTCCGGGTTTCGATACCCGTGGTGGGCAGAGCACAGATACCCCATTGTGTAGCTTTGTGATTAATATCAAACTAAAATAACTAATTAACTCTCTTTGCAATACTTTTTTTTCAAACATCTTTCTTTTGTTTTTTGTTTGTAATTAAACACAAAGCTACACAATGGGCTATCTGTGCTCTGCCCACCATGGGTATCGAAACCCGGATTCTAGCGTTGTAAGTCCGCAGACATGCCGTTGTGCTACTGGGAGGCCATCTTTGTTTGAATTATAAGTAACCATCTCTTTCGTAATTATTAAAATCTGCAGGGCCGTGCGCAGGAATCTCAATCTGACCACTACTAATGTACTATATACACATAGAAACCATATTAACATACATCACATGCATAGAACTAGCTTTCATTGCGATAATCAAATTATTGGGAGGAAGGGAGGGGAGGTACTTTGTGGACCCTCCTGAAAATTTGGATTTAAATCAAAATAAAACAAATGATTTATCGCTTAAAACAAAATATTCCACATATAACTTCCCAGGCACAGCAAAGTCCAGTTAGTATTAGTTAATACCTTACATTATATAATAGAAAAACCGTATTTTGGATTCAGTTAGATATGCATCGTCCCTGAGAGTAGTTTTATTAATAAAAACATGCCAATTAATACCCTAGAAACCGGGTTTCGATACCCGTGGTGGGCAGAGCACAGATAGCCCATTGTGTAGCTTTGTGCATAATTAAAAACAAACAAACAAAAACAAACCAATTAATACCCAAATCATATAATAACAGATAAAATATCAACAGGACAAATCAAAGTTAACATAAAAAGGATCATTACTCAAAACGATAGAAATGGGAAATATTACATATAAAATGAAACACTTCAAATCTAAACGAAAATATGCGAACAATAATATGCATTACTTCGCCGCTAGAATTGTTTAACAAGAGCGAAGTTCCACACGTTATGCAGTTGTTACCAGTATAACAAAGAAATGTGTATAAATGATAAGACAGTAATTAATATAAGGGCTGATTTGACATTATATCAACACTTTATACTTATTTTACTGTAAATTTATTTATACTTTTGTTCTTACATGCATTCAAAGCAAATGTAGGGTATCTTTTATTGAAAATAGAGTTGGAAAAGGGGAAAGTTAAAGTTTTAATTTAAGAAAAAGGCAATAAAACAATTAATTACAATAAAATCTAATAAACAGATTCAACGATTTACTTTCTGTTAGTCTTCCTTACAATTCATTTTACGTTTTTTATTTTCAAGATTTTTTAAGTATATGTTTATATTTATGCTGCAATAGATATTTTATCTTTTTTACTAGTACGTTTTTAAAACCTAAATTTATTTTCTACAAATATGGGGATGTACTAAGTTTATTTCTTATTTTTATGAATAAAACTTATTCTCATTATATTCATAATTAACAATAAAACATATTAAAATATTTAGAAGCCATTGATAATCTAAATATATATTACGACATATAAACCATCGTTTCTTAGTTTTCTATTATTCTATCGTAATCCAATAGGTGGCGAAGTTTATCTTTTGCTCTGTTTTTGTAACAGTTGTTTTAAGTGTAGTTTGAGATTAAGAAGAATTAATACTGAAACCTAAAGATTGGAAGTGTGTTTATTAAGTTACAAGACACTTGTCAAACGTAATCCTTTGTTGACAACACATTGGGATTGTTAAGCTCTTTCTGGAATTACATAGGAAGTTGGTAAGTTACGTTTCCAACATCAGATTTTGTTTACAGTTTAGTTTACTCTAAACGTAGAAGTAGTACTAGTAGAATAACAAGTTTTAATTTAGTCTTTATTATAAATTACACTTACAGTGAGTAATACTAATAGTAATACTATTACTACTAGTACTACGCTTCTGTGCTATATTCTATACTCCAAATACCAAGTTAGGTGCTGTTTTTTTCGTAATTTTACAATGTGATCTAAATTATGGTAATCCAAATTCATTGTACAAAATTAAAGGTCCATGTACCAACTAACCGAGTGATTCATGTTATGTTTAAAAAACTGAACGTTTTCAAATTCATTAGAGGTAGGATTAAAAATACCCAGAAGTTTAATGTCAAAAGCAAACTTTTATAATTTACTAGTTATGCCTCTTTAATTAAACGTTGTTGGTGTGAATAAGAAAAAAAGCAAAGGTCCATGCACTAATCCCTGAGGCACTTCATTAGTACTAGTAGTTACAAGTGACCTGTTTGATTAGATACCTTTTTTTCCCCCACCCATCCAGTTAACTAGTTCTTCCTCAAACCCTACCAAGTTGATTTTTGTAAATAATCTTGTTGTGTGTCATTTTGTCAAAAGTTTTTTTGAAAATTTCAGTACATTAATCTATGCCTTTTCTATCACTCATATAACAATTAACATTCCCTTAAAAAGATAACTGATTAGTATGGTACAGTTTCACTTTGGTTAATCCAAGTTTCCTATCTATTCTAAAGTCGTATTTCACCAAATGGTTTTGTAAAGCTTTTTTATGAGACTATAATTTTCCCTGCTAAAGAAATAAAGCTAACTGGCCTGTAATTTCCAAGTTAACTCTTTAACCTTTTCTTTTTTTAAGGTTGGCGGTCCTGATGTTTCACACTCGTAGATTTCTCTGTTTTCTTGCAAAACAACATTTTTATACACCTATAATATTTACATTTTTCTTTCTTCTATATTGGACAAAAGCTGGGCAGAGCGTAATGTTTAATTGTACCAGAATGTCAATTCAATGACCCATGGTTCATGTCTCACTGCACAAAACTTCTCCCCAAACTTTGATGCTGTAGAGGTTTTGAAAGAGTGACAGTTAAATTCCACTATTTGATAAATGTAGGGCAAGAGTTGATGGTGGTAGTGCTGTTGAATAAGTGGCCTCTCTCTAGTCCATCAGTTCAAAACTAGACTCTTTATAGATGGCCCTTGTGTGGCTTTGTACAAATATCCAAAAGAAGCAAACAAGCCATTATACCTAAAGTAAAAGTGAAGAATCTGTTCTTTATCTTCAAGAAAATATTCTTAAAAAAAAATTATGACATATTTCTACACTAAATTTATACCAAATGTCCACATCAGCATGATTCACGTACTCCACACTTTCCTGGATATCAAATATGATCTCCATGAAAACAAATCGTCATTGCAATTTTCTTAGGTTTAAAAACTGCTCTTTTTTTTTTTTTGTAACCTTTCTGTTTACTTATATAGATAATAAGATCATTTTCTCCGTTACTAAGGGTCTGGCACGGCCAGGTGGTCAGGGGGCTTGACTCGCAATCTGAGTGTCACGGGTTCGATTCCCCATCCCACCAAACATACTCTCCTTTTCAGCCATGGGGGTGTTATAATGTGATGTTCAATCCCACTATTTGTTGGTAAAAGAGTAACCCAAGAGTTGGCAGTGGGTGGTGATGACTAGCTGCCTTCTCTCTAGTCTTTCACTGCTAAATTAGGGACAGCTAACACAGATAGCCCTCATGTAGCTTTGTGTCAAATTCAAACCAAACCATCACTAAGACTTATTGTGTTACCACTTTTATCATTATCTTAATTTTCATATTTCTTTGGAATAATCTTTTCAAAGGAATGACTAAGTTTGGTAAGAATATTCTGATTTTTTATTCTTTTTTAGCACATTCCTAAAACTAGATGAATTCTTATAATTCATTCTTTCATTCCTTTTATTTCATCATCTATGACCTGCCTGTGGCTCATTCGTAAGTCTGAAGACTTATAAGGCTAAAAACCAGGTTTTGATGCACATGGTGAGCACAGTATAGATAACCCGTTTTGTAGCTTTGCGCTTAACAACAAACAAACAAATCATCATTTGTGAGTCCTGGTAATGTTCATTATTTCAAAATTACTAACAGCAACCAAAGCTTCCATTTTAAGCATCTAGCACTAGTTCCCAACCACCAGTTCAGAGGAAGATTTCAGGTGATCTGCTGGACAGTTGTTTTACAATGTAACTTAAAGTTATTTTAAGAAGTTCATATTGTATGAAATGATCTATGAAGCTTTTGAAATCTGAACTAGCTAATCCTCAGTTGGGAGTCACTGATAGAGAGACTGAAGAAGATTAAAGTTTACTGGTAGAATTTGTTGCGGACCAGGTTTCTTTTTTATATTCTTTAGATGAAGCCCCAGTTTCAATCCATTCTGACCTAAAAAATAAACAAATAGAAAAGATATTTTACCAAATATGTGATCAGGAGTACTACATACAAACTGTAACTCATTCTAAAAGAAATTGATAAACCTACCTCTACTGTTCTTTCAGAGTGGATTGTTTAATGGTTATTCACTAAATAGGAAGTGATATTTACTGCAGAAATGCAGCATTTGAATGGACTTAGCAAGTTTGTAAGGAAGAAGACTTCATCTGTATTTCAACGGTAAGTAATTTTCTTTTCTTTTTTTTTTTAAGATTCTAACTTATCACTTAGAACTGCTTAGTTTCAGTATCGAAAAAGGTATTTCAATGCTTACGTTTGTACTGTGTTTTTCGTAATTTTGACTTTGTTTCTATTATATATTGTGAGCAAGAAAAAGAGGCTTGTTTATACCAGCAGTCTCGAAAGTGAAAAAACAAGTTACTGTTTATTTGATGTCGAGTATAAATGAAGTATAACATTTGTGATGAAAGCTTAAAATTTGTCTTGAAAAAAAAAGATGTTTGTAAAAAAATTATAAACTTAAATTTTTATCTAATTTGTAGTAATGTTCAGTTTTTAGTATAATTAGACTGGGTTTCCATTCCCCTTCAATTAAATAATCATATTTTTATTATGTATGCAGAATGTAGAAAATAAATTAGGTCTGTGCAAAAACATTGTGACATATGGAGAATAAAAGTAGCTTAAAAAAGTTGTCCGTACATAATTTATAAAGTTTTTCACTATAAAACTTTTTGTGCCACACAAACACCAACTTGCTTTAAAAAAAACAAACATGAATTATGAACTTGTTCGTGATATTTAAAATGGCAGAGTGAATTGTAATCTAAAATTTCATATCACTTTAAATTAGAAAAATACGTGGTTTACAATATGTAAATTTTGTTTTTCCAATCTTTAGGTCTGAAGCATGTTTGGTCAACAAAGATAATCACGTTTTGCTACCTGAAATCCAACCAAAACAAGTGTCTTGTTTGTGTTTGGCAGATCATTCAACATTTTTATATAGTGAATCTGATGGGGTAAGATGTCGAGAGTAAAGTACAACCATCAGTATGATTCTGTGTCTCTAGTAAAAGATAGGTATTATTAAAGAGCCTTAAATGTCCTGCCACATCACAAAACAGCAAAACGCGATCGAAGCATAACTTAAGTTATTGTATGTAACCTTGAACATTATAAGTTCAATAGACAATGGCGAAAAGTTATTTGTACATATTACATTAATGGTAATGTGTTTCAACACAGTATGTGTAAAGAAAAAAAATCACGTATTACCTCATTTGGAATGGTCCACCCTAAAGTATCGATTTAACTTGCAGCGAATTACACGCATGTAAAAGTTGCTTTATTGCATGCTTCATCTTTATACTCCATCAAAAATTTTGTCTAACAAATCTTATAAGGCACAGAACATGATTATTTGGTGTGAAAAGTATGAAACACAGCATACTGACCTGGATTGGTGCTCTTTTTGACCCCCCCCTCTCCACACACATACACACACAAGAAGTACATATTTGGATTTTGCTTGATGCAGAAGACTGTACGACAGCTCAGAAGTAATTAAAAATCTAAATGGCATAAAGGTCCACTTACATTAATGGCTGCCATCTGGTGAAAAGAAAAGTATCGCAAACAGTTTTGAAAAAGGTGCAATTTTTTTTCTAATCCAGCTTGTAGTAGTAGCAGCATGGTACAACAGAGCACTTTTTTCTGCCTATCAGAAAACCAGGAACACTAACGGCTTGAAACCTTAAGTGGTGGAATGCCCTTCCATCCCAGTTTAATCCCTGATAAGCGGTCACTGTGTTTTTTTCAATTTTCATCTAAGTCTGATATGTGCAGTTTAATGTGTTTTTGACACCCATTTTTTTGTCTAATCTCAGGAAACATAAAGTTTGTTCTGCATGTAAATCTCATAATTACAAAAGCCAAATCATTTTCTCAGAATGGCAGACATCCATTTGTATAAACCTGATAAAATAATTTCTGATTTATTTCTAAAGAAGAAAAAAAGATGTTATAAACACTTAAGTACTTGACAATGTGTTTTACATGACCAGCTAAATACTGCCTATATATGGCTATCACTTTTGAAAGGTGGATCTTTCTTCTTCAGGGTGGTGAACTGTTTTAGAAAAAGTGGGACTTGAGTTGAGCTTCAGGAGTACACAACTTAACCACCACTGTATTGTATCATTAGCCGTCTCTCTGCTGTTTGTTGGGAGGGGAGGTCAAGTTTTGACCTCTGGTCAGTGTATACTACCTTTCACCAGTTTCTAGTTGTTACAGTGGTTAGCCTTGGGCTAAGAACACAATACATGCACTCTCATGTAGTGTGAAAGTATGTTGAGGAATTAAAAGTAGAGAACAAAGGATGATTGCTGGCTTGAGTAATAAAACTCTTTTTTTTTGGCAAACCTACATTTTGGTAATACATACAAACTTTGTTTTTACCTCTTAAACATTGCTTAATGTAATTTCTGGCCCTCTAGTGGCACAGCTTTAAGTCTGAGGGTTTATAACATTAAAAACTGGGTTTTAATAGTTTGCTGAAATGTTATTAATATTATTTATAAGTAGTACAAGATCGTTTAGAATGACTTTGTAATTTTTCATTTATTATATTATCTTCTTTCCAGATAGTTTTGCTGGCAAACACTGACAGTTTTGAAGTTTTGAAAAGATGGTCTTTTCATACCTTAGAAGTAACGAAGGTTTGTTTAACCAGTCGTGCTGTTTTCATTTCTTAAATCTTATCCGCTTAATGTTTACTAAAGATTAATAATAGCGATATAATGTATCTTTCAGAAACACTACTCACCTCTCTGCACCACAAACTCCTGCTCCTGCCACAAGCCTTGAACAATGCTACCACCCATACATGTCTGAACGTGTGTTGTGCCAGCCTACGATGTAATCACTGTTAGACTATAGCCCTCCACCAATAGGAGAGTGACATCGTTTATGTGGCGTAATCCCTGTAACTACTAGCATGTAAACCCAGGCCTTTTCATTCCTTGTCTTAAGTCCTTTTTTTTTTATGAGATTTACCAGAATGTTTGCACTTATTGTTTTAATTTTTCATTTATATTCATTGTGTGGTTTTCATATCTTAATATTCTTGATTACATGAAAGAACAATACTAAATTTTAAAACTATTAATTTAGAAATTTCCTCCGAGTTCTCTTCCAGTTGATTCTCTTTTACTCTACCATGTTGATTTGTCTGTCCTCATTGTTTAGTCCCACTGAATCGTCTTCACTTGATTCTACATGACCCTGGACGTCGCTATTTTCTCACCTCACCAAGACTTGTATTTGTTTGGAGTCCTCTATGGGTTGAAATCCAGTCCGTGTGCTTCTTCTGGTTACATACGAGGGTTTTCATATCTGTGGTGAGCATAGTACAGGTGGGGTGACACTTTGTGTTTAATGCCAACCATTCTACAACCACACCTTTCCACTGCCTGTTCTCTGGTGACATGCAATTCTGGACATCTGATCCATTTCTGACATCTGCTCCCCAGGGATGAGGTTTCTCTGTCTCTACATCCTTGAGCTAATGGCTACTTGTAGGCTTGTCCATCATCTTTTGTCTTGTTTGTCTGCTCTTCTTATTATGAGCCATTCAGACACCTCTGTTGTTTCTTTCTTCTCCTGACAGGGAAGCTCACACCCTCTGGACTTCTATTCTCCTGACTCTGGACTTTCTCTTTTTGATACATGACCACTACATTCACTTGTTGATTTATAATGTGTCAATAACTCAGACCTCAGTTGCAGATTGACTATCTCAGCTAAGCCTGGAGAGAGGGATTTCTCCATCCTCTGGTATTTTCAACAATACCACTATGGGCATCCTATTATCATTATCTCTCTCTCTACTACAGCTTCCACTCATTTGGTGCTCCAGATTAAGAGTTCTGACTGAGAATACTTTATGTCTAGTGTGGTTCAACACTAGACATAAAGTTTATTATTTACAACAGTTGCCATTGTACAATACATCATAAGGTCATAAAGACCCCGTGTATTCACTTTTTTATATAAAATACTGTTATATTACAAAAGCATGTATGTATTGGACATATTTCATTCCCTTTTACTTTACTGAACTGCCCTAAAGTTTGGGTGGGTGATTGAATGTTTTCTCCATTCTTCTTTTCTGTACAGTCATTCTGACCCAGATTGTTATCTCTGCCACCGGAGGTTATGTTTTTACGCTGTGTGTGTGTGTGTGTTTTTCAACAAGATTTCTAGAAAACGGCTGAATGGATTTGGATGAAAGTTGGTATGCATTTGGACTATGACCCAACTTAGATGTTATTATTTTTTGAAGGATCAAGGTCACAGAAATAAAAAAAATCCCTATCTGTTAACATGGGGACCACTGTTTCACACTATTTTTGCTCTATACATCAGTCAAAAATTATCAGATTTTCATGAAACTTGGTGGACTTATGTAGAATATTATTCTTCATTGTCCTGCCAAAATTGTCCATATCTGTTGATAACAAAGGACTTACAGACACATTTTCTAATTTTTTTAAAAGCCGGGTAGCAGAGATATATACTATACTAAGTGCTCCTCTAATTTCCTTTTTTTTTTGGATGTTCTATTCATTATTATCTCACTCAGACTGCCCTCTTTTTTTTTTAGAGCAATTACCAATGTCTTTTTCTGGCTGTGGGAATCCTCTTCATCCAGTAACGTACCTCCTTCCATTTTGCCCAGTTATACACCCTGTCTAGCTAGTTCCTTTTTCTGTGGGTGGTGACACTTTTCTTATTTTTGTGTGTCCTGTCATCTTGTGGCTTCTCTTGCTTCTAGCCATCAACGTCGCCGTTACTCACCCGACAGGGAGGTTTTACTTTTATCTCCGTTTAGTCACAATTTTCCACTTTAAAAGTGGTTGTGATGGCAACCACCTTATTCAACATATATATATGTATTATGGAGATGATAGAACCCACCAAGTGGCCAGTATTGCCTCGCAGGGAATACTTACCAGAATCCACACTGAGCAGTGGGAGTACAGAAAGTATTAGACCCATATAGTCCTGCTCAGTGCCTGCTGTTGAGGTCTGGTTTTCCACAAGACCTCTTCAATGATGTCTATATATATATTTCTTTCAAGTTGTTCTGTACTCGACAAAAAATGATGACAGCATCAGGTGTATGCTTGCCTTACACCTGGCTTGAGCTTGTTTTCTTTAGTCATAGTAACCAATTGCACTATATGTTATTGTGGAACCTAAATCTAGATGATTGTGTTGGGTGACAAGGGTTCATGCACCTCTCTGGTATTCTCCCCCAATTTCTTCTAGTTGAGTATAGAAAAACCCTTGTTTTCCCAATTCCAAGCCATTGGGTAAGTCAGTATAGAGAGTTCCTCATCGGGTGGTGAAATCTTATTGGTATGAGAGTGAGTGGACACATCCCTCATTTGGGAAATAGGGCTAGTGTAGCACAGGGCACCCCACTTCATTAAGAACCAAGCCATTCCAAGTGGCTGTGTTCAGCTGGATGGGTTTTGGGTTTGCCTCAAGACACAGTTATAGGATACTTCTCTCTATTTTCGTGGTGAGTATTTCTCATAAGTAATTCTCTAATATGGAACAGCCTGACTTTTAACCCTAGCTGCACTGCACACTGATGCTCAGCTGTTCGACTGTGAGATAATGGAAGGCCGAGCAATCTGCCATTCCAGCTACTTTACCAACAAATTAGCACCTAGCAAAAGTTTATTAAGGTAATGTCTTTTGCTCTGTCACCACTATTGGCCAAAGAGTATTCCCTCTTGAGATGGAAACAGTGTCCAACTACACCCCCCGTCTCCCCTGCCTTGTGTACGTTACCCTCAATGGGCTTTCCCTCTCCTCTGCGGTTTTCGTAAAGGAGCCCATCTTTGTAATTTCTGTGAAATGACCTCTCTACTATCTTCAGTGTAGGATTCTACCTCTTTATGGTGCAGAAAGTTAAGATGTATTTCTGAAGTTAACATTTTCCTTCCCTAAAAATGTATTTCAGATAGATACGTACCTCTCTCTGCACCATCTTCCATTCTTCCTCCCTATTGTGCAGCATAGACGACGTGTCGGCTTCTTATTGGTGAGGGGGCTATGGTTTAATCATTGTCATTTGTAGTTGTGAGAAATTTCTTCAAGACTTTTGGCATGTGCAAGAATTTACACAGCAGTGCATGCAAGGGGATAGCTCTTTGTGGTGTAGAGAGGTGAGTATCTATCTGAAACACATTCTCAGGTAAGAAAAATATTAACTTTAATAAACATAATGAAATAAAAACTTTTTTTTTACATATTACTTTTCTTATTGCTAAAACTTTAAAAGGTTTTAACACTGAACATTGGTTGCTTCCTAGTTTTGTAAAATACGTTTTTTTTTTTTTAGTTTTTAAGTTTCCAGTACTGTTATACTATTTAGTGTATTGAATGTCGTTTCTTTTTATTTTGACATATTGTCTATTATTATACTTTTATTATGAAGATTGTTTTGCATTGCTAGATTAATATATGCGCTCAAGTCTTAATTAAATATTCTAAGCTGGCTAAACCTCATGAGATGTTACAACCGAAAGTATCATTAACATCGAAGGAACACAATTTATGAAACAATGCATTCTAATCTTTATAAATAGAAACATAATAAAAGTATATATTTAATTTGCTATGATGATTGCTAGGGTTGATTTTTAGTGTTACTCTAAGTACATAGCTTGCTGTGTTCGGAAGCTGTTGTTAATCATATTAAGTTTTGTATTAGTTTTATTACATTTATAGTTTTTACTATTTTGTTCATACCTGTTACTCGCTGAGATAGCGAATATATTTTCTTATTTTATAAAGCAGTTTGACTATATAATTCATTACAACAAGGGCAGTTATTAAAAATGTTGTTTTAACCACTGTAGGCGTTTCTGATACTTTCTGATGAAGAATCTTATTCACTGTATGATTGTTATCTGGTAATTGTGGAACTGTGTCATCTTTGTGTACCACCATAGGCTACTTACGATTTGCTTATGTTTTTCAAGTTCAGGCAGCACATGGGTTTCTGGCCTAAGTGTAAATATATCCACATGTACTGCCTGAACTTGGGCTTCTGGCCTAAGTGTAAATATATCCACATGTGCTGCCTGAACTTGGGCTTCTGGCCTAAGTGTAAATATATCCACATGTGCTGCCTGAACTTGGGCTTCTGGCCTAAGTGTAAATATATCCACATGTACTGCCTGAACTTAGGCTTCTGGCGTAAATGTTTAGTCTGTGTGTTGCATAAAGTGCCCTTAAAGTTTAAAATACCATAATATTTCATCATTTTCTTTACTCATTTTTACCTCTTGTAATAAGTGTTTTTAAAGAAAGATAATTAATTGTACTTTTGCTGATTTATCAAATGTTTGTAGCTTTTGATATAGATTACAAATATGGAGTGGGACAACGGTAAAAATTATTAGAAAAAAGCATTCTCCTAGTTATGCTGAACTACCTTTAAAGTGATATATTAGCCAAAGCATCATACAAATTATTCCTAAACCACTTAAGAGTTTATTAGCTGTATTTGGCAATGTCTGGTGGTTAGGGTACTCATCTCACAATATGAGGATCATGAGTTCGAATCCCATAACTGAACGTGCTTGCCCTTTCAGCCATTGGTGCATTATAATGTGGTGGTTGACTAGCTGCCTTTCCTCTAGTCTACCACTTCTAAATTAGGGAGGGCTAGTGCAGATAGCCCACAAGTGGCCTTGCGTAAACTTCCAGAAACAAAAAGAAACTGTTTATTAGGGAGGGCTAGTGCAGATAGCCCACAAGTGGCCTTGCGTGAAATTCCAGAAACAAAAAGAAACTGTTTATTAGGGAGGGCTAGTGCAGATAGCCCACAAGTGGCCTTGCAGGAAATTCCAGAAACAAAAAGAAACCGTTTCTAGTACCTGCATATCACTGATTAGCTCAATTAAGGGCAGTTGGTAGTGTGTGTTCATTATCAGACTAAACAGATTTGATCCACAGGCTAGAATACAATTTCTAGTCTGATATCAGTTCACCTGGAGAAAAAGCTCTAAAATAACTTATTTATTATGCAATGAATGTTTGTTTGTTTTTGTAATTGAACCAGGAAAATGAAAAGACAGCAGAATATATGTATATATATATAATCATTGGTAATTTTTTAATAGATATTTCGTAGTTACGGTTTATGCTTTTGATCTTTCTAAAACTAAACCATCAACAGCTGAAAAGATGCAAGCAGTGTTTCCGTTAATATGCTGACTTCTCTTTTTTTGATATAGCTTGTTTATGGTCATGTGATTCAACACGCTTTTAGTGCATCAAGAGACAAATCTGTGATAGTTTGGAGAATTGATCAAGATGGAAAAGGTCAAGTGTTTATTGGTCATCAGCTGGTGGTCACAGGTCTAACAGTCAGTCCAGGTAATAGGAATGTGTCTGTGAAGAATGTTTAAAGTGTGTTAATAATGAAAGGTTAGTGTCATTGTCAATGAGTAATGAAGTTTTTACTTTTATCAAATGGGTAGAGTGAATGGTAGTTTTGATAAAACTTGCATAAGTTTCAACTATAGATAACTTCCAGGGCATTTTATTTCATCTTACGATACGAGTTTTTTTTTTCCTGACTGAAAATTTTTTTTATATATATATGTGATTATGTCAGATATAAGTTAAAGTGGATATCTTTAACTTTTTTTTTGTCTGATATAGGTTTTCATCTTGTCTGGCCAAACTCTGATAAAAAAAATTGTCTCCTTGATAACAGTTTTGACAGTATTTTCTAAAGCCACTTTTGTTGTAAAGAGTATTTAATTTGGAACTTACCTTTCAATATTTTGAATAAGATGAAAGAGAAAGAAACGGAGATAATTCCATTTTAAATGTTTTACGAATATACATTTTAAAATTTCCCTTTTCACTAGAATTAATAGTAATTTTTTTGACTTGTACAAATATATAATTGAACAGAAATTGTTTATAATTATTTTTAATGTTGGTGTACTTTGGTGACAGATTTTCTTGTAGGCAGATTTTGTTGAATAAGACCGATGTCTGTAGGTTTACTTTCTTCTTGGAAATCTTCTCAAGAAGTCGATAAGCTTATCGACTTAATTTTTTTTACTTGTAGAAATATATAATTGAACAGAAATTGTTTATAATTATTTTTAAATATATATATATATAGAAATCATCACGCCTGAGATTGAAATAATTGTGATTTATGCAAAGTAGCCCTTCAAATAGTTTTCTTCACAAAAACTTGTCGATTTATTGTCTTGTCTGTAAAATAAAAGTGTTGAAACATTTATATAAATAACACTAGATGCTGATCACTTTCCTGCCATTTTAGACAACCAACTTCTGTGTACCGGTTCAAGAGACAACACTGTCCGGATATGGGATGTTTCTACTAGTCAATGTATTTGTTGCAACCAGTCCTCAAGAAACCTTGTAAGTTTCTGGACTTAGTTGTGCATATGTGATGATGTATAATGAGAGAATTTTCAGTTCGGTATCCTAGCAACAGTGTTTGAAGATTTTTTTCTCGATGGTTTCATTCCACTTTTATATTTGTGTTTAATATGATATTTCAGTCTTGACTTATATTTCAGGCCATGTTTCTGTGAAAGTGGACCTTTAGTAAAAAAAGAAACATGTTTCAATTGTTCCCACCTTTTATGGCCCAGCACAGCCAGGTGGTTAGGGCGCTTGACTCGCAATCTGAGAGTCACGGGTACGAATCCCCCATCCCTCCAAAAATGCTTGCCCATTCAGTCGTGGGGGCATTATAATATCGGTAAAAGAATAGCCCAAGAGTTGGCAGTAGATGGTGATGACTAGCTGCCTTTCATCTAGTCTTTCTCTGCTAAATTATGGATGGCTAGCACAGATAGCCCTCTAGTAGTTTGGCACACAATTAAAAAACAAACAAACCTATCCTTTATAACAATCTCTCAATATATTAATAAAGATGTGATCAATTTAATCATATCTATATTAGATTTCCAGTGCTGTAGAATCCTGAACATAGAGTGCAATACGTGACATTATTGTTTGTCACTATCAAGCTACCATTTCTGTGTTATCTATAAAGATTAGCAGTTTTTCTCTTTAGCACCGTTTTAGTGTTTTTTTATGCAAGATTTATGTGTTTCTTATTCATCTATACTTCCCACTTTAATGGCCTCTTGTATCAACCGAAAATCATCTTTACGATACAAGAGGCCATTAAAGTGGGAAAATCCGAAAATCATCTTTTTCATCTTTACTTCCCACTTTAATGACCACCTTTTATATCAACTGAAAATCACCTTTACTTCCCACATTAATGACCTCTTGTATCAACCGAAAACCATGCCTTACAAGATGTTTGTTCT
>NW_013667532.1:58708-65483 GCF_000517525.1 Limulus polyphemus
CACTTTTACTTCCCACATTAATGACCTCTTGTATCAACCGAAAACCATGCCTTACAAGATGTCTGTTCTAAAAGAGTGCAACATAACTTTTTTTGTTGTTGTTTTTGTTTGTGTGTCATTAAAGCTCATTTGCTTCATATTCAGTTGTAAAGAAACCCACACATTTTGGACTAAGGTTTTCAAAAGCATAAATAAATACATTCATTCTGCAGTGTGTGTGGGGGGGTAGAAGTTTGTAATCTCTGGCATTGACGAAACTTGGTTGTTTAAGTGCTTGGCTTGCAATCTGTTGGTCATGGGCTCAAATGTTATCATCAAACATGCTTACCCTTTTATTTTTGAGGCCATTACAATGTGACAGTTAATGCCATTGTTCACTGGTAAAGAGTAGCTCAAGAGTTGGCAGTGAGTGTTCTTGACTAATACAGATAGTCATCAAACAGCTTTGAATGAACTTTACCGATAGCAAAGACAAAACTTCACTCTCAGTAAATAGTGACAATCAAATAGTGTAATTTTAAGCAAAGTTTGATGTGTTATAGTGGCTGTTGACAGTAACTTTGTACATTGATGTATTATAGTGGCTGTTGACAGTTACTTTGTACATTGATGTATTATAGTGGCTGTTGACAGTAACTTTGTGCATTGATGTATTATAGTGGCTATTGACAGTAACTTTGTGCATTGATGTATTATAGTGGCTGTTGACAGTAACTCTGTACATTGATGTATTATAATGGCTGTTGACAGTAACTTTGTGCATTGATGTATTATAGTGGCTGTTGACAGTAACTCTACATTGATGTATTATAGTGGCTGTTGACAGTAACTTTGTACATTTATATATTATAGTGGCTATTGACAGTAACTTTGTACATTGATGTATTATAGTGGCTATTGACAGTAACTTTGTACATTGATGTATTATAGTGGCTATTGACAGTAACTTTGTACATTGATGTATTATAATGGCTGTTGACAGTAACTTTGTACATTTATGTATTGTAGTGGCTGTTGACAGTAACTTTGTACATTGATATATTATAGTGGCTGTTGACAATAACTTTGTACATTTATGTATTGTAGTGGCTGTTGACAGTAACTTTGTACATTGATATATTATAGTGGCTGTTGACAATAACTTTGTATGAAAACAATGCTTCAGAACCATACATTAGTTCAAATTCACATACTTTTAGCCTGATATCATTGAATCAATTTTTCCTTTTTTGCTAATAATGGTTAGAAGTATTAGAAGAAAAAAAAGGCACATTCAAAGCTTTCTAGGACTAATTTTTAAAAGAGATGCATATTTTTTTAATAAGAAATCCATATTGTGGGTGTAATTCCACTACAAACCAAGAAACTAAACTTCAGTACATGTTTTGTTACAGCTTTGATGGTAGACACTATGATAACTTTTTGTTAAAAACCTTGGCTCTTGTGGAGAAAAACTTCTGCTAAGAAACTATTTTCACTTGTTTCTCTGTCTTATCGTTCTGCGTATTTGGCTGTTCATTTGTTGAAAGATTATATATAATGCCAAGAATAATATTTATATATTGCTTATGAGCTGAACATGGCCTAGTATTTAGTGCGAAGCAAATATAGTTAACCATATAGTTGACAAAGGCACAGAAATTAAAGAATGGGTTACAAAATTGCCAAGTTTTATATATTTTTGGAAGATGACGTTTCGAGCTAGCACTCTTTATCAGATCACAAAATTTGGTACAGTGTTTTTGTTCCGAGCATTACAATCTGACAAAGAGCACTAGTTTGAAACATCATATTCCAGAGATAAAAATATAGGAAACTTTACGATTTTATAACCTGTTCTTTGATTTATTTTTAGTGCTTAGCATGCCCAACTGCAGATTGGAAGACCCAATATTGAAATTTTAATATGCCACTGAACATGCTCTGCTCTTTCAACTGTAGTGCATTATGAAGGTGACTGTCCATTTTGCTCTTTGATTAAGGATAACGGTGTAGATGGCGAATGCTGCTGTCTGATTTCCCTCTCTTTGGTAAAACAGTCTAAATTAATGCCAGTTATGCTCATCTATTGCATAAGGAGACATTCAAGTTTTAGATACTCTACAATTATGACATTTTTATGATTTTCTTTACTTAACTCTGTCTCGTGTATTGATTGTGTTTAATGAAAGATAACTCGTGTTACTCGATCCAGATGACTGATCAGATATTTGTGGCTTTACGTAGGTTACAGACATGAGGTGGGCTCCTGAAAACAACTTTGTTATCCAAACAAGTGAGGACAAGTCAGTTCGGTAAGACTATAAAATCGAGTGTATGTCCAGCTGTATTTATATTTTAGTTCTTTATTGTATTCTCTCAAACTCTGGTCACAGTTTAGGAAAATATTAAATAAAAAAAAATCATGCTGGATATTTTTTTTATTAAGGTAACGGCTTCAACTATAATTTAAGATACTGTTGACTTCAAGAAACATATCAGGTTATAATTTTGAGATTATATGTTCTGTGTAAAAATTATTGTCTAATGTATATGTAATTGATAAACTTGTGATTAGCAACCACGCTTCGTTTGTGAAGCTCTTGTTGGTATTTCTTTATCTGTAATCAGTAACTATTCATCACTCAATCTTAGTTTTTTTAAATGGCATGTAACAAGAGATCTCTATCATTCGACTTTACGGAAACGGTTAATGATTGTAGATTTAGGAGAAAAAGTTTTATAATTCTTAAGTAAAATACTGTGAAGTTACATTAAAATGGTTGTAAGGGAGCTCACTTCCTGATCTCTGTATGAGTTTGTTTTTGAATACTTTTTCTATTTGACTTTAAGTTTCATGATAAATTTTGTTTCGATAAAGTACTCAATTTATTGTTTCATACATTTGATCAAATGAGTGTGAGAAATTTTTTTAAAAAGATAATTTTATGTAGTTTTATTCAGTAAAGTGAAAAAATTTCATTTTATGAGTGTTATTACATTAATCATTTGCAGTTTAGTGAGTTTAATTGTTACAATAAGTAAGCTGATAAACTAGACGAAAACATGAGAACTAAGTGAGGTTATAGTTTCAGGTCCGTGATCTAAAAGTAAGGTTTATTAGACAAAAGCATGACAACTAAGCGAGGTTATAGCTTCAGGTCCGTGATCTAAAAGTAAGGTTTATTAGACGATAAACTAGACGAAAGCATGAGAACTAAGCGAGGTTATAGCTTCAGGTCCGTGATCTAAAAGTAAGGTTTTTTAGACAAAAGCATGACAACTAAGCGAGGTTATAGCTTCAGGTCCGTGATCTAAAAGTAAGGTTTTTTAGACAAAAGCATGACAACTAAGCGAGGTTATAGCTTCAGGTCCGTGATCTAAAAGTAAGGTTTTTTAGACAAAAGCATGACAACTAAGCGAGGTTATAGCTTCAGGTCCGTGATCTAAAAGTAAGGTTTTTTAGACTTAAAGTGACACTGTTTCGGCAAACGTGCTCTCTTCCAGCTTCAACTTTTTTGGGTTAATACAAAGTGCAGGGTTAAAAGGCTAGTTACCACAGTCTAGTATACTATTCTTTTAAATCTGTTTCAATTTTCAAGCTGTTATCTTATGTTACAGAAGCAAAGAAAATAGACTGACAAATCATTGATGAGTTTGATGTTGCAAATCAAATATTATCCATGCATACATAATTTAATATACAGAGGGCTAATGTTTGGACTGCCCTGTATGAATAAGAATCTTCTTTTAAGACTATTACAAGTTAAGTACAGGACTATTAAACTGTTTAGGACAAATAAGGAAAATAATTTTCTTGTAGACAATCTATTTTTTTGTTACATTACTTTTTTCTTTACAAATGAATGATTGCAATTTTTGTAAGGGAGAAAGAATTATGGGGTTGATTATTCAACCAAATGATCTTTGTGACGGTAGCTCCATTTATTTTTTATGTTAAGTATGTGGGACAGTAGGACACTGGAGGTGTGCAGCATTCTTGGCAAAAAAATGCATATCCAGTCTTCGTGTGCCATTAGTAGTGACAGCAACTTTTGTGTAACTACGAGTGCTGGATTTTCATCGGAAGGCTGTGAAGTCACAGTAAGTATAAAAGTATCGCTTTATTCACTGCTTTTTTTTTTTTTAAGTTTGCTTCATTTTTTATATCTATAAAGAAGATGATTATAATATCGCTTTTGTAATATAAGTATTTGAATTATTATAATAAACTGTCTCCCAGACATCAGTAAGTCTACAGATTTAAAACGTGGGGGACACAGCATATAGTACAAGATGGCTTTGCTCTTCAAAAAACAAACAAATAATTATAAACTCTTTAACATGTATATTTTTCTGATCTGTTTATATAATTTATCTTAGAAAACATGTTTTATGATTGGTGTCCTTGCTGATATGCGTCACACACAGATATTTTATGGTGTAAAGATTTTGAATGTTTTTTTTTCTAGGTATTTGGCTGTTCATTTGTTGAAAGATTATACATAATGCCAATAATAATATTTATATATTGCTTATGAGCTGAACATGGCCTAGTATTTAGTGCGAAGCAAATATAGTTAACCATATAGTTGACAAAGGCACAGAAATTAAAGAATAGGTTACAAATTACTACTTGTGTTCATCGATCAGGGGTGTAAACACAGCATACTTGTGTTTATTGATCAGGGGTGTAAACATAGTGCTACTTGTGTTCATTGATCACAGTTGGTATAAAAACAAAGTAGAACACAAGTTTTGCAATGAAGTATTTGTTTTTATTTTATTGTGTGCATCAAAAATAAATCCTATTAAGCTGTAAGTCCTAACTCGTGTGTACACCCTTGGTGCTGTTTAAGGTTCAAGATCTACTTTTTCTTTGTTAGTTATAAAATATCGTATAGAGTGCAAACGTTTATTTTCTTCTTGTTCCGTGAAGTAAAAAGATAATACCGAGAGCTGGTTAAAACAAAAGATTTAGACACCATGAATATTTCGTGTCTGTCAAACAAATGACATTCCTAACAGGCACTGACAAGTTCTTGTCACGTGGGATCAACGTGCATGAAATGCTATTATTTACTCTTCTTACGAAAAATCTGTTTTGGTCTAGAAAAATAAAAGTATTAACAGTTTTATTCTGATATTACACTTAGTATCACAAAAGATACCAATTTTTTCCAGTTTTGGGACGAAACATTAAAGAAATTCAATTCTTTGGTAAACTGCTAGGCTAAGTCTCTTTGAATGAAGTTTGTTTTTATTGTTGGGTATACAAAGCTTTATAAAGTCCTAATTTTACAGTTTAGCGTTATTAAAATATATAAATTTGGCCTTGAAAGTGTAAAACTAGTACTTTATCGTATATATATACACATATATTTTTTCTTTCCAAAAAATCCTTGAATAGATTTAGTTCTGTTTCAGCAACAAAGATGACTTTCATTCATGGCAGTCCCTAAAGAGCCTAGAGACAATGAAATGTCAACTGCTTTAAGTACTTTTAAGTTTTGTTTTTTCCATGCAAGGTTTCAGCCACAGCTATTTTCAGTTATTAAACAGAGAACAAATTTATGAGTCGGATGTTAATGCAGTTTTTGAATATCCAAAATGTAACAATTTTTTCTATCTTATTTGAATTTACTGTTCTGTAAACATTTATTGTAGCGTAAGCATCCAAGTGTATATCACAGATTGGATTTTACTCTCCTGTCAGTTGTGGGATCTTCGAGAACGTCGCCTCGTCGAGGAGTTTAGAGAACATGAGCAGGCTGTGATGGCATCAACATTTTTACCATTGAAAACTGAGCTAACCAAAAGCAGTCAGTACCATTTTGTTTCCGGTTCTAAAGATGGTATGATCTGTTTGTGGAACAAAGATAAAATTGGTACGTTTGAAAAAAATAGTTATGTTTGCTCATTAAATATGCTTTATGTCTTTGATTCCTTTAATAAATGAAACGTAGTACTTAAAATAAAAATGAAGTAGGTAAAAACTTTGATTTTTATATATATATATATGCTGTTTTTCAATTAAGTATGCTTTATGTCATTGATTCCTTTAATAAATGAAACGTAGTACTTAAAATAAAAATGAAGTAGGTAAAAACTTTGATTTTTATATATATATGCTGTTTTTTTATGTCTGTAAAAACAACGTCCATAATACAAGTACATAAGGATGTTCTTGTTCTTGATTCTTCAAACTATCCAAGTCTTGTGAGAAAAAATCTGTTGGTTCTATTCAAAGAAAAATATGTTTGCATTTACATGTGTGTGCACAGCTTTGAGTTAATATTTTTTGTCCCTACTACAATTAATGAAAAATAAGAAAGTGTTATGTTTTGAACTACGCACATACATGAATGAAACGTGTCGAAACTGAACTGTCATTAAAGAACAAGTAATAAAAAGCTTCGCAGTAGAAATGTGTTTTGATATTTAGTTGATGATGTTTCAACCTAGAGGACTGGATCGTCATGAAGTTATATTCTTTTACAGTTGATAAGTATTTACGTTGATTGTTTTTTTTAATTATAAATTGGTTAACAGTAATTAAAAATTATGAGGATTGTTTTAGAGTTAAGTCAGTAAAAGTAGAGAGAAGATCTTAGATATTAAAGTTTTGTACTTTTGATCAGCATTTTTTTTTTTTTCAATTTTTCCATCTGTTCAGGTCGGTTTCTCTACGTATAATATTAACATTGTCTTGAGATGTGACAGTTTTTTTCATTTCCTTGAGATAAAAGTTAGTTATTCAAACACTAGATACTTCGTCCAGTTTGCGATTGGGTTA
>NW_013667532.1:66147-68511 GCF_000517525.1 Limulus polyphemus
TGATATCCATTTTTTTCCATCGCGCACAGATTTTTCACAAAAGTCATAACGCAATACATAAAAGAAAGATCACAACATGTAGTTTTGAAACTAAAAGACGTAGATTTCACACCAAAAAATAAGGATGAATGAGGATGTATATTCATTTGACATCAATCATCTTCCCTTTTCTTGAGTTTGCTTGTATTTTTGTTAAAAAACATAATAATAAAAAATGTTCATTGTGGTAAACAAAATAATAATTTCAATCTAAGTAAGAGTTTTTTCTTCCAGATTTGTAAAAAAAAAATCCTTATGTGATAGAAAAAAATGAATATTATTTTCGAAATTTGCTGAATTATGGAAAATCCGTTATTAAAACTGAAACAACTTTTATGAATTTTCAATTCGCAGGCCTGTGTTATTGCACATTTGTGTGACATAAATAAACAAATTCAGTATATAGCTCTTGTTATCTTTATTGAGCCTTGTCTAAGTATGAATAAGGCATTGCTTAGACCATTAGTTGCCGTTAGCAAAACAGTATTCCAACATTCGAAAAATATTTTAGTACCTTATCAACCATCTTCATCATTGAAAGGAAGTAATTTTTAATTTTTTTAAGTGTCTATCAACACGATTTTGGAAATTTCACAACATAAAAATGTGAGAAATGGTAAATAAAATTGTTATTTTTTAATCAGATCTATATACTGCTCAATAAGTTATTTCACTGCAAGATGAAATAAAATCAAGGGATGACAGTTGCTAATATAGAAAGGGTAATATTCTTGTATTATTTATTTATTCCTCCTCTCGTAACTACCATGAAAAAAAATAGTTACAAATTATATATTGTACTACTAGCTACGGCTACTGGCACTGATGTAACTGTGTTCTAGGTAATTCAGTTTTATAGGGTGCACATGCAATAGTCAAATATTTCAGGTTTGTGCAACCACATGAAGACAAGTGAGCGAAATATTATTCTATTGTGCTTGATGACTACAAGACTTTAGCTATATGGTATGCTCTTAACTTTGTAGTAGTTACCTTTTTACGTATGTTTTTGTAAGTTGTTGCTGAGTTTAGAACTTGTCTCGGCCGATTTTTGAGTTTCTTCTTTTCATCATTTACTACCCATTCATTGTATATGGCCTGGCATGGCCAGGTGGTGAGGGTTCTTGCCTCGTAATCTGAATCCCCCTCCCGCCTAACATGCTCACCCTTTCAGTAATGGGGGCATTATAATGTGATGGTCAATCCCACTATTCATTGGTGAAAGAGTAGCCCAAGAGTTGGCTGTGGGTGGGGATGACTAGCTGCATTCCCTCTAGTCTTTCACTGCTAAATTAGGGATGGCTAGCACAGGTAGCCCTCGTGTAGCTCTGTGCAAAATTCCAAACAAACAAACAATCATTATGTGTTTCGAAAAGTTATTAAGTTTGATCAGTGCGAAAGGTTTTGTTACCCTAAACTAATGTTTTCTACACTAAGTTAAGCTTAAAGATTTTGGGCACCTTTTAAATTGAAACTTACTGATGATCACAACTTTGACATATTAGTAACAAATGTTTTGAAACTATTACAGGTTACTCGTGGGTACTCGTCAACGAGGAGTGTTAAGTCTCAGAATCAGTTCGAGCAACCGGCTTCAGGTGCTGCCTGATTTTGAACCCACTAAATTTTAAGAGTTAATTATAATCTTGGACTTGGCTAGTCAGTTCCGTCCTTCCAGTTGAACAGGTGTTTCTTTATGTGCATGTAGTACAGCAGCAAGTTATTAGTTTGGCACTTATTCTGCATGTGTATGTGTGTGTGGTGCAGAGAAAATGAACAACACCTCTAATTCAACAACTGAATCCAGTACAAACTGCTGTATATTGTACTATCTTTTACATATAGATATACAATACTTTGTGGCCCGGCATGGCCAGGTGGTTAGGACGCTCGACTCGCAATCTGAGGGTCGCGGGTTCGAATCCCCGTCCCACCAAACATGCTCGCCCTTTCAGCCGTGGGGGCATTATAATGTGATGGCCAATCCCACTATTCATTGGTAAAAGAGTAGCCCAAGAGTTGGCGGTGATGACTAGCTGCCCTCCCTCTAGTCTTACACTATTAAATTAGGGATGGCTAGTGCAGATAGCCCTCATGTAGCTTTGCACGAAATTCAAAAAAACCAACAAACAATACTTTGTTATAAAGAAGTTCTGAACAGAAGCAACATGAAGGATTTCCAATTAAACAAAAAATTAAAATATGCTCTAGCATGTGAAACATAAGTTTACAATACCACAGCATATGTTATTACTAGCCATTACTTACGGAAAGTTGATGTAAAAAGTGTATATATA
The DNA here is from genome assembly GCF_000517525.1 of Limulus polyphemus. Classification (NCBI taxonomy): domain Eukaryota; kingdom Metazoa; phylum Arthropoda; class Merostomata; order Xiphosura; family Limulidae; genus Limulus; species Limulus polyphemus. The sequence goes on from NW_013667532.1 coordinate 68,484, forward strand.
TATATATATATATATATATATATATATA
>NW_013667532.1:69511-77001 GCF_000517525.1 Limulus polyphemus
TTATTTACTTAGTACCTACTTACTTACTAAGTAAGTTAGTATAGTAAGTAGTATATATATATATATATATATATATATATATTGTGTTAACTACTTCAAAGCTTCTTTTTGTGTTCTAAAAAGAGATTATTTAAATTAAAATATTATTATGTATTAAATCCTCATCCAATCTTCATTATATCAGTCAGGCACATTGCCGTATTTACAGCAATATATTTATATACTTAAATTAAGAACATTTACCTGTAAAATGGATTGACTACTGTTGATATCCTGGAATGCATCACGTTAAAACTATGTAATATGTGTTTCTAAATGTTCTATGTGTATTTATATTTAATTTTAAACTTTTTATTTTTCCATTTAGGAATGATCTTAATTAATGTCTTAGTCTAAGTTACTGTACCAAAAAATCAACAACTGGCATTTGATTAAGTGCCAATTAAGTACCAAGAAAAAAAAATTAAATGGTCTTAACTAGAAAACTTGAAATAACAAACTCTGTAAGACATTGTGAAATATTAAATTTAAGTGGGTCCAATATCCCTGGATAACCAGAATGTTGACAGATACAATAATTGATATTAATGTTCACTTTGAAGTGGGTCCAATATCCTGGATAACTAGAAAGTTGACAGGTACAATAATTGATATTAATGTTCACTTTAAGTGGGTCCAATATCCTGGATAACCAGAAAATTGACAGGTACAATAATTGATATTAATGTTCATTTTAAGTGGGTCCAATATCCCTGGATGACCAGAAAGTTGACAGATACAGTTATTGATAGAAATGCTCACCTTAAATGGGTTTGATATCCCTTCTTAACCAAAAAGGTGACTGTGACAGTAAATGATATTAATGTTCACTTTAAGTGGGTCCAATATCCTGGATAACCAGAAAATTGACAGGTACAATAATTGATAGAAATGCTCACCTTAAATGGGTTTGATATCCCTTCTTAACCAAAAAGGTGACTGTGACAGTAAATGATATTAATGTTCACTTTAAGTGGGTCCAATATCCCTAGATAGCATTAAAGTTTACAAAGAGCATTTTGAAATGTCACATTCTGTAAGACTTACTGAAATTAATGTCCAGTTAAGCAGGTCAGATATCCCTGGATAGTGTTTGTTTGTTCATTTAGAGATAACCAAATGTTCTTAGGTTTGGAAATTTTTATTTTAAGGATAGTAAACTTGTTCTTGGTTAGTTGTTCACCACAAGCAGAATGTATCAAACGTAAAGTTTCTCTGCTTTATGTAATAGTGTTAGCGTATTTTTATTTTTTCCATCAAATTGTTTTTACTTTAATTTTTTTATCAATTATCATTTTATTGTAAAGAACCTTTCGTAAATTTGGCTAAAATGTGACAATACTTATAGGACTATCTTAACTCATCTTTCAATTCAAAAGTGTTGTACAAGATTATTATTTAAAAATTCTGACTTGCATTTCTGTTGTGTGTTTTGTTTTTGGAAATAATACAGATGGATGGATCTGATTTAAGTTTCTAATGACAAATGGTAAGAGACAAGAGTTTTCCCAATTTTTTATTTATGGTGACGGTAATGTTAGTTACCAAGTATAAATAATATTCATATTGTGGTACAAATAAATATATATTACTGAAAATATTATTTCAAGGTGCAGTTGCTTTTGGTTGGTTGGGTTAGGAAGAGATTGCATGAAGAATTTAAAAAAAAAATGGCAAAGTTAAAATAGAGAAAATATTTTTTAAAAAGTAAGCGAGTGATTATAACATTTCATAAATTTTTGTGTAAAATGTTTTTAAAAAGATTAAATCATGGTAATCAAGAAAATCTGTGAACTACATTATCTAAGATAAGGGATTAAAGATTAGCAGAAATTAAGATGTTATCCAGATCCACTTCTTAAACATTTAAGTCAAGGAAAACATCATTAACTTTATTATTATTATTCAGTTGATTTTGTTTGCAAGGGACAAGTCAAATATAAGCATGTTTCTTTATGTTATGTACATATATATATATTTGTATCCTAAGCCTAGTTCGATTCTATGCGATACCAGAAATTATTCCCCACAATTTAAGCTGTGGGTGTGTTATAAGAGTGAAAGTTAATCCCCTAACATGGATGGCGAGTTCTTCTGACTGGCTGCTTTCCCTCTAGTCAGCAGTTCTAAATTATTGATGGTGGCAGATAGCCTTATTAGCTTTGCCATAAATACAAAATAATACCTTTTGTAATGTTTCAGTTCAAAACTAAAGCATATTTATATCCCTTATTTTTGTGTGCATCTTAAAAAGGTATTATTAACATAATTTTCAAAACAACAGTGGAAAAAAGTAGGAAGTTCTTGTTTAAAATGTTACAAGTTAAATGTTTATGGAGTATTATTAGATAGTTTGCGTATTTTAACACAATGTGGGGAAGGAACTGTAAAACACAGTCTCATTTTCATATATTTTTGCACCTTAGAAAATATCAATAAATTCTGTTGTTGTTTTTTGTTGCACAATTCGGTTACTAGAATATGTTTTTCATGTGTTTAGCTATTCATGTTTAAGCAAAAATAACCATACTGTTTGGTATTGGTGTATAAGAATATAAATTGTTCTAATTTAAACTTGATTTTGGAGTACGTGTAGTCATTTAAGTGTGTTGAAGTGTTTAATGCCACATCTTTACATTAGCTACCATCTATTCCACCCCCCTAGCTGTTACTGTTAGGGCATTTTTAAACACAGATTAGAGTCCTCCCCATATTCTAATGTAAAAGCAAAACTTAGCCTTGTTAAAATCAGAGACATATTGAGGCCTTAAATTTTCAAGATGGGGATATCTTTGGTCTTAAGAGCACTGAAAAACAAAGGAATACGGATAAATTAGAGACAACAAGTAGAACCTCAGCTGTGGTAAGCGAAATGCAGCATCTCGTAACAGGTGAGAATTCACAAACAGTGGCAAGAGCCATCTATGTGACCCAGGCAACAATACACAACATAATCGTGTGCCACCCGTGGTACACAGAACCCATAAGATATAACTGCACCTCATATCTCCAAAGTCCTATATGAAAGTATTTATTTTGTACAGACAGCTATAATAAAGCCACACCTTCCATCATGTACCACTGGTGGCGCACGAATGCCATGTTGAAACGACAACGGAAATAAAAGGAATTTACATGATTAAATCACTTTCTTTTTTAAAATTACATCTAGAGACTGGCATTAAATTTTTCATTGTAAGTAACTAAAGCAAAAACAGAGACTTCTTTGATAAATAAAAAACTGTAATATAAAAAGGATAGAAATGAAATGGAAATATAATTTTAACAGTAAGTGCAGCAAAAAACTAATTACTTTTTTTTTTCTAGAAAGCCTTTTATTAAAATTGGAAAAAAAAAGATAGACAATGAATATTTGAATTCATTGTAATTTTCATTTATGTTTGTCATTGAAACACTCCAAGCACATTGTAGACTTCCCGTCACAATCCCTGAACTATTACCATCCACATCAGGAATTATTTTATCTGTTGTCCCTTTTGTTATGACCATAAAACTGTGAAATATTCATAATTCTTCTAAAAAGTGGTGAAATTACTTGGGAAAAAAAAAAGTATTAAATATTATGATCATTTGATTATTATTATCGTAGTGTGTACCACCGATGGCACATGACGGCCAAAGCTTAAACGAGTAAAGACGGGATGTCATCTACTACCAGTGTTGCACCCAAAAGAAAGTTGTCAATGCAATCATTCTGTCACAAAACATAACATAAAGCCATAAAATTAGCTGTATCTAAAACAGAGTTCACAATGAGGCTTTACATTCCTATTGCATAATTATCGTAGTGTGCACCACCGATGGCACATGACGGCCAAAGCTTAAACGAGTAAAGACAGGATGTCATCTACTACCAGTGTTGCACTCAAAAAAAAGCTTTTAATGCAATCATTCTGTCACAAAACATAACATAAAGCCATAAAATTAGCTGTATCAAAAACAGAGTTCACAATGAGGCTTTACATTCCTATTGCATAATTAGAAAAATCACTTACGCCATGAACATATTAAGAAGGATCTCTGCCAACAGGGTATGGAAACTATGTTGCAGGGCTATTGTCAAGTTGCGTGGTTTTCGGAGCACAAGCAGACATGGACTATAACAACATATTTCTTCACACTTTACATTCAAGCCATTGGACTATTTTTAACAATGATAGTGGACTTTATTGTGAAAGCAAGTTTACCATTTTCATTAAACTGTTACATTTGCCAGCTACATTTTTGGTTCATCACAGAAAAATCAAAACTTGAATCGACTTTTTGAGGAAATTCTTTATTCAATGAATTACCAATTTTTTATACTGCAATAACTACATTATGACATGAAATGACTGATGTTGCTCTATAACAATACCAATGTCACAACTGTTTCTCTTTTTGACCAACAGAAGATCAAAGTTACTTATAAAACATGAAACTATTATCTCCACTTTCAGGCCTAGCATGGCAGGTGGTTATGGCACTTGCCTCGTAATCTGAGGGTCAGGGGTTCATTATAATGTGATGGTAAATCCCACTAGTTGTTGATAAAAGAGTAGCCCAAGAGTTGGTGGTGGGTGGTGATGACTAGCTGCCTTCCTTCTAGTCTAAATTAGGAACGGCTAGTGCAGATAGCCCTCACGTAGCTTTGTGAAAAATTTAAAACAAACCAAACTCCTACAAATCAAAATATTATATTAAAGCACAAATAACATTTTTGTTCACTTAAACAGGTAGATGATAAGCTCAACAGCCAGGCATGAACAACTGAAGGCAGCCAGTTGGCAGCTACTTCTACCTGAATAACAGAATTGATTGTTACTCTCATAAAGCGCACACAGCTGAAAATGTTAAAGTGTATGGAAGAAGCAAGTCTTGAACACGTAATCCTACTTAAATCCTTTGGAGGATGCACTAACCATAAGGCCAAATTTTGGCCAGTGTACATGATTGAAAGCTATAGCAATATATAACCAATCCCTTATCAGTTCTCAAACTGAAAATCTTTACATCAATTTTTAAATTTTTATATGCAAAAAAAAAAAAATTACAGTTTACTCCCATTGATCCTGTAAGGATCTGTAATAATGATTACAGCAACCTCTTTTTAACATAAAGATATGAAAAATTTTAGAAGATAACCATAAGAAATGCAAGGAATATAATCTTTACTTCACAATCTCTTCAACCTCATTTACTTTAGGAAATATAAAAAGAAAATCAATCTCAAACAGTCTGGAAATATCATCCACATACCTTTAATTTCCTCATTAAGAAGAAAGCCAATAAATGAACAATCTAAACTTTTTAAGAGAATACATAAAACAGCCAATTCTTTTTTTAAGTTATCACAAGAGAGAAGATGTGGTCTTTATCCTAATTGATTTTTTTCTCCATATACAAATACTTTACAAGTCGTAAAAATGGTAAAAACCTAAAAAAAAAACATTTTGTAGCTTCACCAGGCTTAAAATACGAATTAAATTCATTCATCTGAGATGCAAAACTAGCACGGATAACTAGAACTAGTCGATTGTAAATACCTAGAACATCACTGATGGCAGTAATTTGAGATTTTGATAAACTGTGGGAAACCTTGATGAGAAATCAGACAAATGTGACCTCTGACCTAATCTTGTCACTTTGACAACTCACTCTCACCTTTTCTTAAGTATCATGTTTTATGCGCCATTACGTTTGAAAAAAAAAAAGCAATAAATCATCAAATGTACAAACAATTAGGTACAATTCTTCTATACGTACAATTTGTCGAAATCACTGTTTTGATGTGACGTACTGACAAACAAATTCCTACAGTCCAAGTTTTACTTTCTAGCTTCCAACCTTGGAGTGTCACAGAAATGCCCTCATCATAACACACTTCTAATTTATATTTACAAAAAATAACAGCAAAAAGCATGAAAAATAGGTGATAGTAAGTACTGAAGAACTATATTTTGAAACTTTTGTCAAAAATAATGTTAACATATGTGCCTCCACATACTAGAAGAGAAGAATTGAAACTTGCTCTCATTACTTACATACAAAATAACTATATAAATAGTTAAACTTTTATATATATATATATACCGAAATGATTACCTAAACCAGCCTCACCTGGCAGTTACTTACCAACACACTGTTGCAAAACTGGAAGACGACTGCCAAAAACATCTTTCCACTGCAAGAGAGAAACACCACACTGCAACCAGCTTTGGACTGCACGGCCACATGAAGTGTCATCTAGATACGCACAACTAGACACCACAACTATTTTTAATATGAACACATGAAATGTCAGAAACACCTTGTATAAATCCCTTATCAGAAAAAAACAGACATGCGTAGAAAAAAAATCCAAGATGAAAAACTGCCTATTTTATCATACCTTAAGAAAATAGTGTACTGCAAGCATTTTGTTAAACTTAATTCTAAGCAGCAACGTATGGTAATAATTGGTAATGACACTTTATATTAATTTACTTTTTCACAGTGTTAATCGTTGCATATGCAAAAATAATGTTAGAAATCACCAGCAAAACAAGACGCTTCTATTAATTCCACCTTATCATTATGTAATGATAATGTTTGCTTGGGAAGTTTTAATGCAGGGTTCCATTCACAGCTGTCCCTAATTTTGAACTGACAGACGAGAGGGGAATGCAGCTATTTAACAGCAACCACCACCAACTCTGGGGTTACTACAGTAAAAATTATCAGCAGAGGGTTGGGTACAGGGGTGAAATTCTCAAAAAAAGAGTAGAGGTATGCAGCTGGGTGAAGTGGACCTGTTTTTGAGAAGGAAAAAAAATCTGTGTGTAAACATAAAAAACAACAAAGCTGCTCAAATAAGTCCTAGTACTAGTATTGCCTTAAAAAGTAAGTTCCAGCAGAATTTCACCCCTGGTTGGATAACAATCAATTATCTATTCAGGTATATGTATATCTTGCTTCTTGACACATTTTATTATATTTCTTTGTACTTTTATTCTGAGTACTAAGAGTGTTGTTGTCATCTAACACCAACATTAAAATGGTTTGGTCTATAGAAGTTGCTGTCATCTAACACCAACATTAAAAGGGATTGGTCTATAGAAGTTGCTGTCATGTAACACCAACATTAAAAGGGTTTGGTCTATAGAAGTTGCTGTCATCTAACACCAACATTAAAAGGGTTTAGTCTATAGAAGTTGCTGTCATCTAACACCAACATTAAAAGGGTTTAGTCTATAGAAGTTGCTGTCATCTAACACCAACATTAAAAGGGTTTGGTCTATAGAAGTTGCTGTTATCTAACACCAACACTAAAAGGGATTGGTCTATAAAATTTGCTGTCATCTAACACCAACATTAAAAGGGATTGGTCTATAGAAGTTGCTGTCATCTAACACCAACACTAAAAGGGTTTAGTCTATAGAAGTTGCTGTCATCTAACACCAACATTAAAT
>NW_013667532.1:77977-85281 GCF_000517525.1 Limulus polyphemus
AGTCTATAGAAGTTGCTGTCATCTAACACCAACATTAAATAGGTTTAGTCTATAGAAGTTGCTGTCATCTAACACCAACATTAAAAGGAATTGGTCTATAAAAGTTGCTGTCATCTAACACCAACATTAAAAGGGATTGGTCTATAGAAGTTGCTGTTATCTAACACCAACATTAAAAGGGATTGGTCTATAAAAGTTGTTGTCATCTAACACCAACATTAAAAGGGATTGGTCTATAAAAGTTGCTGTCATCTAACACCAACATTAAAAGGGATTGGTCTATAAAAGATATTGTTTGGAAGAATAACAGCAAGTTACATTAATGGGATTACACTTTGTGATAAGATACAGGGTTGTTAGTAACATCAGTGCAAGCACTATAACAGCTAAATTTGTTCCTGGTTGGTAAGAATACTTTTACAGGAAATCACTCGCTTCTTCAGACCTTCAAAAAGGACACCGTATCTGAGAACAGGAAATTAAGTTATGCAAGAAGATTTGTTAAAAAGTTTCATTTGTCACGTAGTAGGAAATACTGGTATAACACTTAATCCTTCTTTATGAGTTTTAAACTACAGAACAAAAAGTGGACAGTAGTTTTTATAAATCAACCAGTATCGTTAGGTTGCAGTAAACTTTTGTTTATATATGAAAAATGGACAGCAAATTTTCTGAAATAACTGTTATAACAGACAGATTGTTCCAACTCCACCAGTATACTTATTTACACCGCTTAGTAACCCAGCAAAGTTTGAACAGTAAAAATAAAGAACTTTCTCTAAAAATTACAAATCAAGTGGGCCTAATATTATATTGGAAATTTTACATTTTACGGATCACAAAGAAGCAATGTTTCTAAATAAAGTATGCACACTTTACTGAACCAAAAGAAATACTACCACCATTAAAAAGAAATCTAATGAAGGTCACTTGGCCAAAATGATGAGGATGTATTTCCCCCACCCCACAGTGATTTTAAATCTTTCTTTTTTTTTTCAGATTTTATCAAACTAAAATCATTTGTTTATTTATGTTAGATTAATTATAATTGGATTATTTACTCTTAAAAGTTGAACAGACCAGAGAAATCAAAACAATTCTTTGGAAACAAATAACGGGAAAGATTCATATCGGGCTGTAAAACTAGATGCATTCTTATACATCAATAACCACTTTTTTGTTTCCCCTAACGAAAGACAACTCTTATCCACCTTATAAAAAAATGGGAATCTAACCCTGAAATGAAAACTACAAACACATAGGTCCTTAGGTTTTACTTCATACATGCTAGAATAATTACAGTTGTTATAAGTTCCAGGAAAACGAAAAACCTATACATCTTCTTGAGCATAAAAACTTAAATTAAGAATTACTTTCATATATTTTAAACATATATTTGTAAAAGTTAACAAGCAAACTGGACATGGAAACTTAACAGAGTGTTTACAAAACATCTAAAGATCATGCATTTTACTTCAAACAAAATAATCTTCTAATCCAAATCTGTGATAAAATCACACCAAATTGCAGATGTCTTTATCTAGATTAATTTTATTTAATCCCCTTACCCGGGAGGTTTTTTTGTTCTGTACTAGAAATAGTCAGTTGTGCTTATCCAAAATACCGGATACATGCAGCATGATATATTTAACGTTACACTCTTAAACTTAGCTGTTTATTTCCTCAAAGCTACGCAAGAGCTATTTTTGCTAGAAGGTAGTCAGTCAACAGCATCCACCACAAACTCTTGGGGTATTCTAATCAAACAGTGTGATTTAACTGTCACTCTTATAACACTCCCATGGCCATAAAGCGTGACTGCATTGCAACAAGACATGAACCACGAACCCTCAGATTCATACTCTGGCATGCTAACCACCAGGCTAATATTCACGACAAAAAACATGGAGACTGATATTGGTGTTTAATAACTGTAACATTAAATTGTAAATTGTTTATGAAATAGTTATTAGAATTTGTATTTTTTTGGCAGTTGTGATTTCAAAAAGAAATCTGATTCATTATTCAAAAACATGATGTTAGAAAAACAAGCAAGTTCAATAAGTCTTGATACAAAATGATAAAAACCCTATAACCCGAGTGCTTTCAAAAGGTGGACCTTTCTTCTTCAGGGGTAAACTGGGAATGATTCAAAAACATATTCATGATGTTAGAAAAACAAGCAAGTTCAATAAGACTTGATACAAAATGATAAAAACCCTATAACCCAAGTGCTCTCAAAAGGTCGACCTTTCTTCTTCAGGAGCAAACTGGGAATGATTCAAAAACGTAGGTAATTTCTCCTACAAAATATGTTCTTCAATTTATTACATCCATATATTTAAGAGCATCAACGCTTCAAAACATACAAAAGGTCTCGTATTTGTTTCTGTAATATTTACAACTTCAATAATATCTTCCCATGCATTTAAGTTCAGAATTATACCAATATAAGTATCAATGCGTTAAAAAAAAAACAAATGTATGTAACATACAAGTAAAAGTATGACTCATTTTGGGTTTTCACATTTTTGTGTTTTTGAAGGAAAAAGATATACACCAAGTATAAGAACGTCTCTGTTAAACTCTTTTAATTTATTTCAAGAGGTTATTATTTCTCAGCTGTGCCAACAGTTTTCAAAGCAAGTTAACACGCAAGTCACATCATTTCCAAGCCTTTTCACAGGATTTAGAAAAAATATTTGAAGTTTTGTTTAATAAGTTTCAAACCAATTCTGAGCTCACCAAAGGCTTTCTGAACAATCTTGAAAACTTTGTTTTAGAACTATGCTTTTCAGGGGTAAACAACTGATACGTTTGGATTGTTTTAGTGTCATTAGTTTTTTCACTAGTTTTTTCACAACTGTCATTGTTCTCGGTGTTGGGTGAAACATCTGAAGAGCAGTTAAGAAGCTTCGTAAACCAGTCGGGATTTTTTTGTACGTAATCACTCATTTCATTAATAGCATCATTAAGAGAATGTCCAACCCAAGAAGACAGCAAATCGTGGCCTGGCATACGTGGGTACACTCGAAGTAACGGTATCGATATCTTCGGCTGTTCTTTATGCAAGTGGCATATCAACTTATTTAGCTCTTCTACCATCTTGTAAGTTTTACCAGCAGCATTCAATTGCAGTATTTTTGGAATATGGTGGGAACCCGAGTATTTAAAGTACACTTTAACAAACCTGTTGGTGCTCATTTTTTTAGGTATTTCATTAACAATCAGGTTCAGTGCTGGAGTAAAACGATTCATTTGGGTCTGCATCTCTTGCATTTTTGGCATATTTTGTCTCTCGGCTTTGTGGAACACACCTTCGGATATGATGATGATAATGTAGTCAACTTCTTTGACTGATTTTAACAGCCAGTTGTTTGGGTCTTCATTTTTGGTGCTTCTTTCATCCAGTAAAACTTCAACATTACACTTATGTTGCAGGTAATCAGCAAATCTTTCAACCACCTGATAATGTTTTTTACAGTCATACGAATATACTAATAATACTCTTGGTACATTGATTCTAGTCCCTGAAAGAAGAAACAGACAACTTTTCTAAATGTTGAAATCAATGTGTTTTGATTTTTATCTAAGTTTTATAACACACTGCCATCCACTATAAAGTATGTCATGATAATCTACTTTCACTGTAAGATATTTCGTGATAATCTACTTTCACTGTGAGGTATTTCGTGATAATCTACTGTCACTGTAAGTACTGTCACTGTAAGGTATTTAGTGATAATCTACTGTCACTGTAAGGTATTTCGTGATAATCTACTTTCACTGTGAGGTATTTCGTGATAATCTACTGTCACTGTGAGGTATTTCGTGATAATCTACTGTCACTGTGAGGTATTTCGTGATAATCTACTGTCACTGTAAGGTATTTTGTGATAATCTACTTTCACTGTAAAGTATTTTGTGATAACCTACTTTCACTGTAAGGTACTTCTTTGTACAACAATTCAATGTCAATGTTATCTGAAAAGTGTAAAAACAATTCACTGAAAATATTTTTTCGATAGGTACTTATCGCCTCTCACCAAAACTATCTCAATCCTGGTCTGCCCTCCAGGCATTGCTAAAACGTTTTCCCTAACAGTGCACCAGTCTTTTATACCCCAGCAGTTTTGTGCCAATCATGTGACTACCCCCCACCAATCATACTGCAGCAACTATACTAGCCCAGCTAGCTCCCTCTTCTATTCTAGAACAATACTCACTTTTGAGAATTAGTAGGTACAAACCAGAAACATCAGTGGGAAGTGGGTGAGAAGAAGCAAATAGCAATTGGAAATACATTTTCAGTGTAAGAAAATGTTAACTTCTGAATCAGTCTTACCTCTGTTCACCCAAAGCTAGAATCCCACATTCCAAAGGTGGAGGGGGGGCCAGTGAAGGTGCATCAATATCCAATCAAGCAGTAACAAACACACTGAAAAAACAGGTGTGCAAGAATATGAAATGAAAGTACACCTGTGGGGTATAGCACCACTTCACCCAGTAATTAACACAGTAACACAAAGAGGGTGGAACTGAATTGGTGGGCACCAATACATTCAGGAAAGAGATGTACAGCAACGAATCAGTGGAGAAGTGCTGTAAAACTATAATTTGAAACAGCATGGCATGGATAAACACTTAAGGTCTAGTGCGAAGCAACAATGAGCCACTATAAGTATGTGCCAAGGGTAGTGCCTTGGGTTATATCAGAGTAAGGCAAGTGCGGTTCATCCTAGCAAAAACATCTAGTGGAAACGTCTTGTATAAGATATTGTGATCAACAAGTGCAGTCCACCTGGGCAAAAAATATCCAAGGGTAGTGCCTTGGGTTACATCAGAGTAAGGCAAGTGCGGTCCATCCTAGCAAAAACATCTAGTGGAAACGTCTTGTATAAGATATTGTGATCAACAAGTGCAGTCCACCTGGGCAAAAAATATCCAAGGGTAGTGCCTTGGGATATGGTGGATTACCACAGATCTCCTGGAAAACAGAACAATACCTAATACAGGAGATTATATGAAAAAACGTGATAACAGGTGGAAAGTGTTGTAGAAAGAAATTTCTACTCAGTAGTTATATCCTTCCTCACAAAAAAATCATGATTTGAATCGGCTGAACATAAGATACGAATTCCTTATGAACTAAAGTCTGCGTTTTCCCAGCAGATATCGTTGAACCTGAGACCTGGGGACTCATGTCTACTATCACGGGAATTTCACCATCTGCCATATTAAATCTCGATTTCATATGAATAAATTAGAATTTGAAAACCAGATATATTTCTAAGACAAATGAGTAGAAATAATGAAAATCAAACACATGAAGTCAAAACTGATATAAATTTGTGATCAAGCACAATTAAAATTTTGTCGTCACATGGAGAAAGAGTTAAAACACGCATATATACACTAAAATGCCAATTGAGAAAGTGACGATTGTTCTAGAATAGTAGAGGGAGCTAGTTGCACTAGTATAGATGGGCAGACCAGGACTGAGATAGTTTTGGACGACAGGAAGTAAGACCGTTTCCGATTATTCCAGCTATCCAAACAAGCAAAGTACTGCCGTTATGATTTCTCATTTTTACATTTGATTAATTCGAGTTTGTTCAGCTTAAGTGATTAGTGTCACAACACAGAAAAATAATCAACTAATCAGAATTATTTAAGGTGGCTAACACCAAAGTAAGCTTTAAAAAAAAGGTCACTTACTATATATATTCTATAATTTAACTGAATTTCTTGAAATCACTTACGTTTTGTTGGTTGTAACAGGTGTTTCCTTAAAAAGAAAAGTCCTAAAAGCACAAAAACCACCAATAGGAATGTTGAAACAAACAGGAGAATTTTTATGGTGAATGTATGATCTGCAATAAATGGATAACTACCAGTTATAATTTTCTCTAATAGGCATTTAAAAACAAGCATTATGTGAATAATGCAGAAACATTAGGTGAATAAGTTCTTGATCTAGGTAATTAAACAACATTTCTTTAATTCTGAATTTATATCAATATTACAATTAAAAACACCCCAATAACAAGAGGTTTTTTACTTCTCAAGTCATCTCCAAAAAATTGTTTGTTTTTGAATTTCGCGCAAAGCTACACGAGGGCTATCTGCCCTAGCCGTCCCTAATTTAGCATTGTAAGACTAGAGGGAAGGCAGCTAGTCATCACCACCCACCGCCAACTCTTGGGCTACTCTTTTACCAACGAATAGTGGGATTGACCGTCACATTATAACGCCCCCACGGCTGAAAGGGCGAGCATGTCTGGTGTGACAGGGATTCGAACCCGCGACCCTCAGATTGTGAGTCGAGTGCCTTAACCACCTGGCCATGCCGGGCCCATCTCCAAAAAATAAAAATCTACCTTCCAAAAAGTGCTGGATTTCTTAAGTGTTGTGCCTTCACAGTAACATGAAATAACTTATAATTAATGTATTACTTATGTGCAGAAATACACTCTATAATATTTCATTTTTTAAGGTACTAATACATTGTGAAGTAAGGTAGAAGTTTTGTTTTCCTTCTCTTCTTTACAAAAACATGTTGGATTATTAAACCATATCCTTCAACCAATTAACATATCTAACTATTTGCTTCTTAACTCTTTCAGCACGAGCTAGGTCCCTGGGACTGACCTTGTAACAATTTTGTGATTGTTATAGTTTTCATGCTACAACTTTTAAATTAGTAAGTGTAATGTTCACGAAATTTGGCATATTTTCAGTAAACATTACAAGGCTTTCGGGTACAAAATATCAATTTCTTTTTATAAAGTCTTATGTTTTTTTTTAAGTAATGTTTTTCTCATGCCTTTTTTCTTTTCGCATATTGCCTATCCAACATGCAAAGTGATTTTCATTTTAAGATTAAAAATGCTTTTATACATTAGAAAATTTTCAAATTTCACATGTGAAATCTTTATAGCCTCTGGATAGTTATCCAACATTTAAAAAAAAACTATTTTATCTATTATTTTCACTATCGAATCTCTGTACGGATTTGGTAGATTGGACTGATCTCATAACCACTACAAAAAATTAGGAAATAAATATAAATTTTGTTTTTTTCGTTCTACAATGTCTACAAATTATAACTCAAAAACACAAATGTTTAGTATGAATAGCTTAAATGTCATAACATTATATATATATACATATATATTATTTTTATTATATTGATCTTTCAACCGTGCCTGGCTAACAATACAGAAGTTACAATGACGCAGTGCATGTGCACTCATGTTACCATATCCAATAATATAAAACTGACCTTTAGGCTTTACAAAGTT
>NW_013667532.1:85773-89374 GCF_000517525.1 Limulus polyphemus
CTGTCTTGTCTGTGTTTTAGTAGAGTAGTATTTTGTAAAATACAGTCATATATCAGTTAAATACATTATATATGTATATACATTATTACTATTTACAAATAAGTTCTTAAACTTATTTTCTTCAAACAGTAAATATAGAAGTACAGCAAACAATTATCTCTTCTAGTTACGACCTCTGTACTCATTTGCTGCTTGATGTAGGTTGCTAAGCCTTACACAATTTCGCACGTGGAGGATGTGAAACAAAATAACTTTTTTAAGTTTTATGTATAAATTTAAAATAACCAAAAAATCATAAATTACTATACTGATACAATAGAATTCCACTATAATTTATCAAGCTTAGTAACTAAGCTATATTTAGGTCTAAAAAATAAAATTTCAAGCAGGCTGAAGACTCAACTTACCAGCTTGAAATCTTGTATCAAAAGAATGAGTTGACATCATAATACTTCAAAATGGCCGCAAAAGCCACTAGAGGGACATTCTGAGGTTTTGATTGGTTATTTACGTGTCATAGACAGAAGTAAGTGTATATAAGGAAGTATTTCCAAAAATGGAATAATGTGGGCAGGGTCACTGTGTGTGATTCAATACACGAGCGATATCTCGGCAAATAAAAAACATTGGAGGTTCTTATTTTACATTTTAGCATGTCAATATTGGTAATTTCAGTTCCTAATTCATAAGAAACTATAGACTTTGTACTTGGACATCACAAACATTTAATTTGAACCAGTGCTGCATTCAACATACCATGTGACACACAAAAATCAATGTTTAGGTATGTGTTTTTTTCATTTACTTTTAATATTAAGATATTAAATAATGTATAATACTAAAATTTGAATTATAATCTACAGTTTTATACCAAATTTATTGACATAAAATAGGAGTTGAATAAAATTTTGAATGCATGTCAATAAACGTGATGACATGACCTTTGACCTGTGTGGAGATGGTTAAGAGATGCCTACTTAACTTACAAACAATATGAAGTGTTGACACAGCTAGTTGTGAAATAAATTTTTTATTACACAAATAGCTGTCTCAAATCTTCATAATATATCTAACTTTTCAGATCATTTACCAAACTGTACTAATGAAAACCAAAACTACTGAAACTATAGTGTTAAATTAGATATAGCATAGTTATACAGGGGCTGTACAAAAAGTTAGAAACACTCATTTAAAAATGTACCCATTCTTCTCCAGACTGATTAATATGCTATTCTAATGACATCTTACGACAGATGATCAGCATTATTTACATATATGTAAACTATTTCATATGAGCTGTCAATCAACACGGAAAGAAAGTGCAGCTTTCAAAGAAGACAGACAGTAGGAGCCCGACTGTTAGGTGGCTCAAATATTACAAAATCAAGATGGTTATCCAGAAAAATCTCAAAAGTTAAATGTAAACGGCGATCGGAAGGCCATCGAGCGTGAACGACAAATATTTTCCTCAAGGATTGATACCTAATTCCTCAACATAACCTTTCAGGAACTTGCAGGTACCTTTCAACACAGAACTGAAGCAGCCAAAGGTAGGCCTACATATTAATAAGCTATTTCCAGTATGTTTTTCGTTTTTATCCAATCCATGAATACTGTTTTTGGTGAAGTCTGACTAGACCTGAAGACCAACAGAAGAAAAGCACACTGTTTTGCCGTCTGAAATGTTATTTTCAGATCACAAGCAGATAAAAAAAAATGTATGTCATTTGCACTTCATAAGGACACAATATACGATTTATATAAATATTACAGTTTCTACAATGAACACACAACAATGTTAAACACTGCTTTTGTCATTCCAGGATACACATCTCTGCCTTTACTTTTGTGGACGAACATATCCTAATAATGGCTGGAGACGGGTTGAATGGGTAATGAAGAAAAACTTTAATACAAGTTTAACATAACATTCATTAACCATTCAAGCCGTCTCCGCCATTATTAGTCTCAAAGTGGGTTCCTCGTCATCAAATTTGAACATATCCTACTTCAACTAAAGATTAAAAAAAAACAATCTTTTCTTTTGTTCTCCACCTTCCTTTTTTCTTGCTAAAAATACTGAATGAAATTATGACAGAAAAGGTGTGTGGTTCTAACCCTTTCCCTACTGATGTAATTTTAGGCACTAATTTCACACCATTACATTTCTCTTGCCACTTTTGAATAATAAAATGGTTTGCATTTACGATGAAAAGCAAAATTTGAAACTAAACATATAAACTAGTACTTTGGAACACAGTGTAACATATTTTCATCTTTTTTTTCACATATTAACATTTTTTCAAACAAGAAAACATAATTAGCAATTAAGAAAAAAAAACTTGCACTACACTTTTACCCACACAAGAAGATTAGAAAATACCTGGTACGGGAACGACGAGGGTTGCAGAACGAGCAACACCACAAGACGATTTCCATTCAGTTGACAAGGGTCTAACCGTAACAAAGTAACTTCCAGACGCCACATTTTCAAATGTCACTAGCATATCTCTACTATGCTTTAAGGACTCTACGGTTGAGCTGTATGGTTCAGAAATGCTGTTCAATTTTCTCAGAGTTATTTCGTATTCGTCAACAGAGAACCTTCTTGGTGCCTTCTGGAACATGATTTCAATCTTGTTTGACAACAACCAACCCAAGTTGACTGACACAAAGGATTTCCATTTACAAATAGAACTTGCATCTATATGTAAAGGGGAGGGAAAAAAATACTCAAAGATCTTTGGTTTACTTGATGAAAAATAACAAAAAATATTTAGAGCTTATCAACATTAAAACTGCTCTAACTCTGTGATACTGAAAAAAAAGAAAGTATTAGGTAACACGTTAGTTAAAAGAAGCAAATCTTAAACAAACAATATACTTACAAAAAAAAAGAAATATAAAGAACGTTTTAGTTATACCTGTATCATATTAGTACTCTTCTTTTTTAAGGCCAAAGTAAATTTCAGTTTCTGAATTCTAAGTAATAAAAATATCTAAATGTTACATCAAATATGATTTTTCTTTGGGTAACAACTGAGACCAATTTCAGAAAGTAGCTCACAAAATGGCTTCCATACAAATTTCATCAGTACTCGGGTCAACTTTTATTTTACTATATGTGAGCATGAACACTATGCAACAAAACTGATATACAATTTATAAATTAGTTTCCGACGTATAGCAAAAAAAGTAAGGAATAGTGAAAACAACCGTTTTGTAATACTAGACCAGAGAATAAACTATAACAAGTAATATAATGTGCTACTTTTTTTTTATTTTTTTTAACACAGGCATCAAGGCTGTTCAGTTGTATTTGTGTAATGGTAATGCACACATGACAACCGAGTTACGGGATGAGATGACTGGCACAAAGTTATGGGCTGTTAAAAATTATCTTGCCAGTTACCCACGCTAAAGGCTCGATAAATATCAGTAATAGTTCTTTTTTTTCAAAACGTCATCCTCTTCACTTGTGATTTTACAACAGACAGTTGTTGTCCATTCAACAAAGTTTCATCAGTAATATTTGAAATGAGACACAAAGTTTTGTCAGTAATATTTGAAATGAGACACAAAGTTTTGTCAGTAATATTTG
>NW_013667532.1:90371-95705 GCF_000517525.1 Limulus polyphemus
GAAGATTAGTATCAAACTTTTGATTTATAAGCACTGGTAAGCTCACCTTTATAATCCTTTAGCAATATACGTTTTTCTTTGTAATAAACTTTTTGCCTCTACTACATAAAGTGTAAGGATGTATAAAATTTATATTTCTGTAAATATTAAAGTATTAAACCACAGCTGAACAACTGTCTTCAGTTAAAACAATAGGATATATATATATAGATGTATTAAATTATTAAGTAATTATCAAATTACTTTCCAAACATTTCTATATT
Organism: Limulus polyphemus; assembly: GCF_000517525.1. Lineage (NCBI taxonomy): Eukaryota > Metazoa > Arthropoda > Merostomata > Xiphosura > Limulidae > Limulus > Limulus polyphemus. The sequence continues at coordinate 90,635 of NW_013667532.1, forward strand.
TTCAATAAATACTGCTGACAAACGTTACCAATTATTTTACGTTTTTAACATCCATCATTCCATACTGTATCCTGATAATTGAAGATGGCCACAAAAAAAACAAAAAAAAAACTTCCAGCTCATAACAGAATAAAAAACAATTTCCAGAAGAAGTCCTGTTTAACATATTAGCTGAAGATGTCCATTATAGAAGCAAAATCTATATACAAAAACAACGTTAGATAATGTTCCCCTTCCTTGATTTTGTTATTCAATCCTTAATGTTGTCGTTAGATGCTAACTGCATACTATACTTTGTGGAAGGAAATAACTTACTCATTGAACTTTTTAAGTACTTGTATCTTTAAATTCAAAACCAAAAGTATATATTAAAAAAAAGTAGAAATGTGCCCTGTTTCAAGATCTTTTTCATCTACCTCTTTGAGCAAAAATCCAAAAAGAAATTAGCCCAAGTACATCATTGGACATTTTTTAGTTACCATACCAAAATTTATGGCAATCCAGCCAGCCAAACTCTGGGTGATGGATGCTAACTCATACACATAATCAATCATCTTCAATTTTGAATACGTTCGATCCCATTGGTTAAAGAGTTTATCAAGTTTGATCCCATTGGTTAAAGAGTTTATCAAGTTTGATATCATGGTGTTCTAATGACTTCAGTCAATAATCAGAGTGCTTGAATTATAACTACTTAACAAGAAAAATTTCATAATGAAGGAGGCTTGAGATAATATTTGGTACAGGAAGAATCAGTTAAACTATACACATATGACAAAGTTGGTCAGTGAAGTCTCACTCTTAAAAGGTCCCCCCAACATTGCACAATTCTCTTAATAAGAAGGATAAAATTCATTTAACAATGGGAGTGGCAACTGCCACCACTCTTTCTCAATTCCAGCACTAACAACTTTGTACTTTTGAAATGTGTCCGTACTATAGTATATTTTTTTAGCTAGTTATTTAAAACGTACATGATATAGAACAACATTTCAAAAAGGGATACTAAAGGCAAATGATGAAACAAATTATAAACTCACTTATAGTGTTGGGATTAGGGAGTGTGATTGCATAATCCAGAACTCTGTGGAGAGGTAACGACCGAATCTGTAAACGGTAGCTACTGTCCCCACCTCCCGTAAGATAGACGTAGCAGTCATAATACAACGAAACCTGCAAGAACACAAGAGGTCACTTTTAACTGCATGAAATAAGTATTAGTAGTAGTGGCAGTGTAATGATCAGGAACTTAAAACACAGAAGGAGAAGTTAAGCCTGTCTTATAATGCAACTCAACACTCACAGTACTTGAAAAACCTTCTATTAGTAACAACGAAAAATATTTATTTATTATTACTACTGTATAAGCACAAAGGCAGTATTAACTGAAATTCTTCTTAGTTTTAGTAAGGATGCCAGAAACAATTTAAAAAAATTTATAGAGCAAAGAAGCAAGCTTTCTAATCAAATATAAAAATGTGGGTTATTAAATCCTATTTATATATATATAAACAAAAGTCTGGTTTCAGCACTTCTGCAGTAGGTGAGAAGGCTTAATGTTTTACCTCTAGATGCCATATTTTATACTTGCTAGTGTTCTTGCACACATGGCTATTTCAGGAATTAAAAATCTTGCTCTTTGTGCAACTTTAAAAAGATTTTCTTACCTTGCTTTTAACAGTAGTGTTCCTGAAGTCGAAGATCCTCATACTGGTGTAATTAGATGATTTTTGTTGCATTAAAATAAGGAATCCTTTGACATCTGGGGAAAAGAAAATACATACATACACGTGCATGTGAGAATATATGTTTATCTCAAAGAATTGTAAGTTACAAGATTTGACTAGCGGAGATTGAAATTCATTAGTCATGACATAAATTCAGTAGCAAACAACTAGTTTAAGTTTAGTATTGGCCCCGTGATCCCAACAGGGTAATTTAAATCACAACTATAATAATTGTATTTCATAATTCTTTACATTAGAATGTGTGTGTGTACAACACATTAAAGATTAAATGCATAAACCTTTAAAAGTCTCAAAAATTAAACCTGAATTGTAACAGATTAATCAGGAGTGTTTCACAGATGCAGACTGTATTAATCCTGGTAGAGCCCAGATTTGTTAATTAGTATCATCTCTAGCAAACACACTACTTTTAGTTGTGTAACATTTAACTTCTTATGATTTATATCACACATTCCATATAGAGAATTCAAACACTACTTTAAGTCATTCCAACAAAAACAACAGCATATACTAAAGTCTTTTAAATTAGTTGTTTCTTAAAAGTACATTCCAGAAATAGTTAATTACATGAAATCACATGGTTTTAAAACTATATAATGAAAATAATATGTGTGCATTTTATGTACATTAAAAATTTGCCTATATAATTACAATTTCAATTATAACATACTTTTGAGTTTCTACAAAGAACTTAGAACTCAATAATATAATTTTTTTTAACAAGTTACAGGAAAAAAACACGTACACAAATGAGTAAATGTAAAACACAAAACCCTGCTGTTTCTCTGACAGATGAATCAACCAAAAGCTAACAAACGAAGAATGGTACCATTCCAACCAGTGGTTGTTTAGCGATCATGAAAATCCAAGCAAAATACATCACCGTATTATAAAATAGGTTACTTCGGGGCCAGATTAAAGACTTGAGGATTTAGGGCACAGTTTGTATGGTGCCCTCAGAACTGTGACTTCATAAGTGAAATACAACTCAATAGTACTTATTAACTACAGCTTGTGCAATATATAACCGCAGTCATAGGGTAGATAGATAACATACAAAGTTCTAATTCTAATATTTATAACAAATATTAAGTAATAACAATGAATTGTTTTCTTGAATTGTCAAGCAGCTATTTATGAAAGAACAGGCTGTAAAGAACCGGTTAATGAAAAATTTCAATAGGTTTATATATATAACAACTAAAATCATTGTTGAAAAAATGGCATAATTTCAAAACACATTTTTCAATGAGAAGTCTTGCCCTAACCTTCAGTTTCTCTGACAGACGTATCCCTCCAAACAAATAACAAACTCACATATCCAACCTTAGCAGAAGAGTAATCTCATTATTAAGAGGTTTACTAAGTTGCATGCTAGTTAGTTGGTTTTTGGTTTTTCAAAGGCTTGAACCTCCCAGCCCCCTTTTCCCCAAAGGACAAGTTAGGTACCTAAATGTTTTTTTAAGGGATTAAGTATCACATATTTTTGTTTTAAACTTTTTACCAGAGTTAAAAAATAATTAATATATTTTAATCTCAAGTGTTATTTTTAATTCACCAATGCAAATAAAAGTATAATAGCAATGCAACTAGTAAGTAAAATATATTTGACAAATATAAATAATTAACCAAAATGTTATTGATATCCGTTATGAAGTCAACATTACTTAAATATACAATGTATATCTCCAAAAATACATATAGCACAAGAGATGATCAAAAAATTGACTGGATCTGACAAGTTAGTGATTAACAACCTAACACTAAGACATGTTATAAAATGAGAACAGTAAAGAATATTAAAAGATTCAGAGAAAATTATGAATGCCATCTGGTGTTAGCCAAGATCCAGAAGTTGGCTCGGTAGCAACATCATAGTTCATACATCACTACCACAGAGTCGTGTCAATAAGACTTTTAACTCAAGTCTTTTCTACAAGTCATATATGAAATGACAAATAACTTCACATACACCCACAAAAAAAAAAAAAAAATTCATGGCAGAATCATCAATACCTTCAATAAACACTTAAATATATAAATACAAGTTATAATTCATACATAATGAACATTAGCAAAGAGAAAAGATTCTTACTTTAACTCTGTCCATTGCAATAATGTTGGTAAGGAAAGAGAAATATACATACAATGTAGCTCTGATTAAACAGAGAACATAAAAAAAGTGTGTACATATCTCAGAATTTGTTTCATTATTACTTAAATTTTTTTACAAAATACTAATTTTAACAATTATAATACACATAAAGGATTTGTTTAATAACTATATAAAGTTTGTTGATTTCAACCTAATGGTTCCTGTATTAATTTTTACATATACAAAGAACGATCACAATATATTAAAACTGATTTAATTACAGTTCATATAATCAAATGACTGAAATTCTTTTACATGCAAACCCAATACTTCATCAATCATCATTACATAAATTATTTTTTAAATTACATCATCAGCAGCCTAGAGTCTCAATCTTCTTTTATGCCATTTCAATGCCAAATTATAAAATGTTTAAGTAAAATGTGGACACATACAAAATTAGTCATTACAGCTCGTGTAAGTATTTCTTACCTGATTGTGTAGAAGATAATGTAATATTTAATCCCGTATTACTTATCACAGTTTCAAAAACATAAGCTTCCAATCCAACCTCAAGACCAGCATCTTCTTGTGTTTTTACAACCTGGGGTTCATTTACGATCCAGGACTTTGAAGAAACCATGTCTATGGCTAGAGATTGTCATCAAAATTAGTGTAAAAAGAAATACAAAGAACTCAAAAATAACAAATTTAATAGTGGAGAAAAATAAAATTAAAAAACCCTAGTTTAACCTAAGATCATCAAAGTACAAGAAAATAGTTGCTTAAGATTACGTTTGTTTGTTCTGAATTTTCTGCAAAATTGCACAAAGGCTATCAGCACCAGCTGTCCCTAATTTAGCAGTAACAGACTAGAGGAAAGGCAGCTAGTCAACACCACCTGTTGGACTACTATTTTACCAACAAATAGTAGGACTGACTATCACATTATAATGCCCCCATGGCTGAAAGAGCGTGCTTGTTTGGTGGGACAGGGATTCAAACCTACGACCCACAAGTTGCCAGTCAAGTACCCTAACCACCAGGTCATGCCGGGCCGAGTAGGATTAAACAACACAATTATGTAATCTTTGATAGGTTGTTTAGGCAGAGTATTCATAATGAATCTAAGTTTCAAATGGACAGCAACTGCTTACAAATGTAGAGGACGACATTTCGAAAGTCTTCCACCTTGCCTGAAGACAAAAGGCATAAGACTTTTGATACA
>NW_013667532.1:96539-99793 GCF_000517525.1 Limulus polyphemus
GTAGAGGACGACATTTCGAAAGTCTTCCACCTTGACCTGAAGACAAAAGGCAGAAGACTTTTGAACATCGTCCTCTACAGTTGTTGCTGTCTATTTGAAACTTAGATTCATCAACATAATTATGATGTGAAACAACATTGTAATTTTTCTTCTTTAAGGGCTATGTAAGAAGGGTTAAGAGTGATGGCAGTTATCATGAAGAAATTCTCGGTTCCTGTGCAGATACTCGTAGATGTGACTGAATACTTAACTGAAGCCTACCTTCGTTCAACATGACAGATTCAAATATGCTGAATGTATATGTAGTAAAATTTGAAGATGTACGGCTAAGCACATTATATTAAAATGGTTTTGGAGCCTCACCATGCTGGTACAGTAAATGTTCCCTCTAGTTTTTTCAATTCATGTGCGGAATGAATTATTTTTATGTGCTATCAGATTGTTTGTTTTTTCTGAAGGTCGGTGGTATTTTTAGATCATCGACTCTATTGGATCATTAGGCCTCTTTGCAATGCTACCAGTTAGTTATTTGGGCTTTAAGCCTATCGACCGCCAAGGGTCATTAAAACTATAAATATGTTGAGACTCCTCACCTAAGGATGTGCGTGGCTGGAATAATTAAGTGTGTCGCACTTGATTGGTTGTTGTGCGGCCACACAGCTTAGAGGGAACAATGGTTACAGTCCGTATCTGCATATATGGTTATACTCTATCTGATAGTTGTACATCTTGATAATAGCCTTGCATCATAGTTCCCATTACAAAAGGCTCCATCATAAGACTATCATGTCCAAATCAATCTCATTCCTCCCTGTATCGTTTCCATAATCCATCTAGTGTATGTTCGAATTGTTGCTGGGACAAGTGAACAGCCTTTATCATTAACCCTTGTATTCACAGTTAAGGTGAAACTTGTTGCATGTCTCTTTCTGAATGGTCCTGGTGCCTTAAGTTGATCCATATTCCTTTGTTTTCCAATGGCTATTTTTTTTTAATTTCCAAGAGCTCTTCATCAGGCAGGATACAAGGAATAAATAACTTAAAAAAGAAAGAATTTATACTGATTTTTGTTGGTAGCATGCTTATGTACAATGCAATTAATCAAGCACAATACTATTATTGACAACAATACAAGTTTAACAATGTGGACAAAAATTAGAAATGACATTTTCAATGTTAGTTTCTTTCTCCTCGTCACACCGTTATACTTATATTGTTGCCAACGATAAAAGTGTACCTTAGTTATACGCTGTTCAGATGCAGTGATACTAGCTGGAATTCCTTTTTTATCCATAATTCTCATCTCCCACCTCAAGGTGAGTTCTAGAAAGGTTGTTAATAAATAAAAAGGAATGTATTACTCGTTAAAATTGCATCCTTTACAACAACAAAAAATACCCATGTACAACAACCTCAAAACTACAAAATGATCCTTAAATTGAGTTTTGCTAAAGATGTTTTTTTTTTACTTGAATATTTTTTTAATTATAAAGAAAGCAGTGTGGAAAAGCAGCCTACCTCTTTTAGTAGGATAAATTACACAAGAATTTTCAGCATCTCCTGGTATCTATAAAAATGAAAATAAAGCTATATAATACACAAACACCAAATTAGGTGAAAAAACATGGATTTGGCAAACGTTCTAATAAAATCCAGACAAGTTAAAAAAGTCTACAAACTTCAGAAAAACTATTAAATACCTTAGTCAAGAAGTATACGATGGTTTTCTAGACTCGAAGTTTACTTTAAATATTTTAAAACTTGATGTTTAATCATATGCTTGTTCACAAAGCTACATAAGGGCTAACTGTATACAACCACTTATTGAACTGATAGACTAGAGACTAATCAACAACACCCATCCTGCCACCACCTATTGGAATACTCTTGTTGTTCTGTTAGTGGTAGTACCTAATTGTTGCTCTTATATCACACCCACAGCCCCAAAGTGTGGAGCTCATTTTTCTGTCCCACTGGAACACAAACCACGAATCTTTGGATTAACAGTCCAGGCATACTAACTGCTAGGCCACAACTGGCATATCCATTCTTAAGCTTAATGTTAATCCACGAAACTAAAAAATTACTCAGAATAAAAATTCAGAAACCAGCTCACTCCTAAAAAAAAAAAAAGAAAGAAAAGTTTGGCTTCCAAAAGCTCTCGAGTTATCATTTTTTCAATATTAATGATTATTTTAGTGTTTAACAAAAGAAATCTGGACAATTTTTTTTACATGTTCTAAATATGTTTACAACCTATCATTCCACAAGGAAATAAATATTCTGTAATTTCTCCATAAATAAAATTACTTTATTGCGACTGAACTGTTTTGAAACCAAGTTTCCGAGGGGATTCTCGCTACTTAAAATACAACCACATTGTTCTTCTTCTCTGTAATGACCAACTAATTTGGGGGTTGGATGGTAATTTTGGAAGCCTAGAATTTTTACACTTGGGTGGCCAGCCCAGACAGTAATTATATAGGATGAGCATGTTCGTCAATGAGAATTCAAACGCGTATCCTTCAGATTGCAAGTCGAGCACCCTAACCACTAGGCCATGCCAGGTCTTAAAACATAATCACACTGATTACAAAAAAAACAATTGCTATATTCTATGAATATTTTCTTTCATATTATATATATATATATGATAACTCATTACACGTGTGCATAGATAAAAAGAATGAAATGCTTGAATCACTTAAGTGCCAAAAAAATATCACAGAAGTACAAAAACTTTTTCATTTGAAGATAATTATCTGTCATGATTAGTCACTATTAATGTTTATGAATATTTTGTTTAGACATCTCATTCAAACTGTACTATAACACGTTTTTACTGCTGTTAAGATTTACCACTTCCAGTGAATTTCTCATATTTTTTCAACATAAAGCATTACTGTTTTATTTTGAGAATGTACTTTTTTCTTTTACTTTTCATAAACATGTACGTGTAATTAGACCTGTTATAAAACAGTACACTTAGGCATCATTTTAGACATGTTAATTAATGAAAACAATGACATTAAAGCCTCTAGATGCAGTTTAGTCTACTAATAGAAGAATTATTCAGGTTTGTTTGTTTGTTTTTTCAATTTTGTGCAAAGCTACATGAGGGCTATCTGCGCTAGCCGTCCCTAATTTAGCAGTGTAAGACTAGAGGGAAGACAGCTAGTCATCACCCACCACTAACTCTTGGGCTACTCATTTACCAACGAATAGCGGGATTGACCATCACATTATAATGCCCC
>NW_013667532.1:99803-101442 GCF_000517525.1 Limulus polyphemus
AAAGGGCGAGCATGTTTGGTGGGATGGGGATTCGAACCCGCGACCCACAGATTGCGAGTCGAGCGCCCTAACCCCCTGGCCACGTTGGGCGATTGTTCAGGTAATAATAAAAAACAAAAAGACATAAATGAAAGACTATATTTCCTCAATACAACAGCTAGCTATGTTATTTTTCAACAACTGTTGTGATGTGAGTGCCTTCTATGAGCCAGTGAAGCACGATTATAATTAATTATATTTGTCATAAGACATTAGTATTCAGAACTATCATTATTATTAAAAGTAAAAATGTATGTTTCAAAAGTAGATCGGAATCTGGAGGTCTTTCCCAAGCAGGAGTTCAGGGGGAGGGGGGCTTTGCCTCTGACCAAAAGTGAATTTTATGCATTTTCAGGACAGCTAAATTTTGTTTCTGGAGCTAAATTTGAAGCACTTTAGGACAGATAAACCTTGTCTTTGGAAAAAAAAAAATTTTAATTGTTTCAAACTGAATTTGTAAGGTTCCTTTCTAAATTACCCATATACATGATACAATAAATCAGAACATATAATACAACTACAAACTGTGTTGGTAAGATTGTATTTAAATAGAAATTATTGATGAAGTTATAAATCTCGTGGTTGCTTTGCATATGTTACTTGAAGAAATCCCCAGCTCCCACGGCATTTTGACAGCACTGGGTATTAGGCCTCAGTGCAGCTAGAAATGCCCAATAGTTTAGCGTCATCTGCACACTGTACTAATTTAATAATTATGCCCCTCTTAAAATCATTAATGTAAATTAGAAAAAGCAAAGGTCCAAGCACTAATTCTTGAATCACACCACTAGTAACAAGTGCCCAGTTTGACCAGACTTCATTAACAAGAACCTATTATTTACATCAAACCACCCTATTAACCGACTAACCAGTCTTTCCCCAACCCCACCAATTTAATTTTTTGAGCTAACCAGTGACATCCTTAAATAAAGTTGATAGCTTAGTAAGACAAGAATTCCCTTGGTCAATCCTTGTCAGTTTTCTTTTATATCATCTTTCATTAATTGATTTTACAAATCTTCTTTTACACATCTTTCATTATTTTACACCACTGACTTAAACATGACCATACATAATAAAAATTTTACACACCATCCAAGAACAATCTTTTGTTTTGTTATCATTTACACACATGTCATCCGAATTAGAAGAACAAACAACAAAGGTCTGAGACATGACCACAAGAACAAAAAAGGCATAAGGCAAGAAGTTCTGCCAGTGAGGTGCCAAAGATGATATTGGAGATACTTGATTCATGGCTTCTCATGCAGTATTCTGGAACCCTACACAAAAAAAAACAAATAGTTATTATCAATTTAGAAGCTTAAAAAAACTTTAAACTACCAATGAACATACAAGATTTAAGTAAAATTCAAAGAAAACATATTAAAACAAAAAACATTTAGACAGCCATGACTGTGTATCAACCTGTACTTGTACAGTCATTTTACATGTATCAACCTGTACTTGTACAGTCATTTTACATGCATCAACCTGTACTTGTACAGTCATTTTACATGCATCATCCTGTACTTGTACAGTCATTTTACATGCATCAACCTGTACTTGTACAGTCATTTTACATGCATCAACCTGTACT
>NW_013667532.1:101903-114129 GCF_000517525.1 Limulus polyphemus
AGGCATAAAGTAACAATAACTTCCATAGGTAGTACACCACATGGTCATCTTTATCAATTAGTCAGTTCTGTTTTGTTTTTAACAAGAACTTCCATAGGTAGTACACCACATGGTCATCTTTATCAATTAGTCAGTTCTGTTTTGTTTTTAACAATAACTTCCATAGTTAGTACAACAAATGGTCATCTTTATCAATTAGTCAGTTCTGTTTTGTTTTTAACAAGAACTTCCATAGTTAGTACACCACATGGTCATCTTTATCAATTAGTCAGTTCTGTTTTGTTTTTGACAATAACTTCCATAGTTAGTACAACAAATGGTCATCTTTATCAATTAGTCAGTTCTGTTTTGTTTTCAACAAGAACTTCCATAGTTAGTACACCACATGGTAATCTTTATCAATTAGTCAGTTCTGTTTTGTTTTTAACAATAACTTCCATAGGTAGTACACCACATGGTCATCTTTATCCATTAGTCAGTTCTGTTTTGTTTTTGATAATAACTTCCATAGGTAGTACACCACGTGGTCATCTTTATCCATTAGTCAGTTCTGTTTTGTTTTTAACAAGAACTTCCATAGTTAGTACACTACATGGTCATCTTTATCAATTTGTCAGTTCTGTTTTGTTTTTAACAATAACTTCCATAGTTAGTACACCACGTGGTCATCTTTATCCATTAGTCAGTTCTGTTTTGTTTTTAACAATAACTTCCATAGTTAGTACAACAAATGGTCATCTTTATCAATTAGTCAGTTCTGTTTTGTTTTTGACAATAACTTCCATAGTTAGTACAACAAATGGTCATCTTTATCAATTAGTCAGTTCTGTTTTGCTTTTGACAATAACTTCCATAGTTAGTACAACAAATGGTCATCTTTATCAATCAGTCAGTTCTGTTTTGTTCACAAACCAACTGATAATCAGGCTTAAATCTTCATATAGGCATGCCAATGATATATATATTTGAGACCCACATCCTTAATAACATAACTAAATGGTTTACTTGTAAAGTATCCTTATTAGCAGAAAGTTTAGCTTTTTTTTTTTCACAAGACAGAGACAGGTTACATGAAAATGTAAGGGCTAAGAAATTAAGAATTCATTAGAAGAACTGAAGTGTAAGCTATATACAATTAGCCACAATACTAGATGTAGAGTAAATACATCAGTAGTAGTTTACTTGTTTTAGGATAACTTTTAGGATATGTTAAACAATATGTTATCTCAAGGGATAAATAACACTACAGCTGCCATAAAATAAAACATCAATATCATCAGAAGGGATAACTAGCTGGTATTTATTCACGGTACACTTTACTTCACTAAAACCTTGTCAGATCTGTCAGTGACTACATCATTTGAACCAAAGCAGCTCAAAGGAGCCCAATTTTTTGCTACTTTCCATCATCAGGAATGAGTAGAAACTTTTTAGCAAGCCACAAAGGTTAAATAAGCAAATACTGAAGAGTTGTGTCATGCAACATACAAGTTTATTAACCTTGTGGGTCAAGTTCAGAGGAGAAAGAGCACAGCATTAGGAGGAGCTCGTTAAATAAAACAGTAGGATTCCAATATTTAGTTGGTACACAAAAATAGATATTAAGTTTATTAAAGTTAATATTTTCTTACAATGAAAATGTATTTCTGATAGGTACATACCTCCTGACACACAAACCCATCTCGATGTTCTTTCTGCCCTCTAAGCATTGCTAAAAAAAATTTTTGCACTCAGTCTGTATCACCCATCAATTTCGCACCATATTTGAACAAGTACATATCATGTGACAACTCTCCACCAATAGTATTGTACCACCTATACTGTCACAGCTAGCTTCCTCTACCATTTCTGCTCCATCCTCACATTCAAGAATTGGAAGGATCTAAAACAAGCAGTGGGGAGGAAGGGTGGGAGAAGGTAAATACATTTTCAGGGTAAGAAAATGTTAACTTCCAATACAGTCTTACCTCCATTTACATAAAGCTAGAATTCCACATTACAAAGGTGGAGAGGCCAGTTTAAGCTCACAATATTGAAACCAAGCAGAAAGTGACCATCCGAAATGAAAATGAAGCACATTTTAGGGTACCGCACTACTTCTGGAACAGGTATGCTCTTCGACCTTGAAATATGAAAAGGATGTGCACAAATGCAATTTGTTTTGAGAGGTGCAATCCATAGTAAAATAGAAACCAAATTAGCTACGTACGTACACAACCTCAACCAGACAGACGAAGTTCCATAACTCGTCCTCGGCATTAGAAGGTTGAGGATCAAGAAAAGATAAAATAAATATATTGTAACAAACATAGTGGTTAGGTCAATTGGAGAGTGTTATATACACACTCATCAACCCCAACCATAAGTAATCATGAATGTCATACGTCAAGCAACTGGAATTACGAGATAGCTTTCGGCCCAAACCAGATAAACTCCCAAAATCACCGTAGGAGAAAGAAGTACAACAGAATGAACCTGGCATTAAGGGGTCATGGCATTGCCTCAACTCAACTGTAACAACATTGTAATACCTGTAACCGGTATTACAAGCAGAAATTATAACTCACTCAACCGTAAATGCTAGGAAGAGACATCCTGCACCCAGAATTATAAGGAGGACACGCAACATTCGCTCAACCATAGGAACAGTGTATGTACATCCTGTTGCTGGGTGTTACAAGGTAGATGAAGTCCCTGAAACTCAACCATAGGAGCAGAGAAAAAAGTTCCTGCAACCAGTATTAATGAGAAGAGAGGCCTCTATTGCACACAACCATAGGAACAGGGCGGTGTTGTCCCAAACCCAGTATTATGAAAAGGATCCCGCAAAGGCTGGACCTGTTCCAACCGACAGCTGTCCACCTGGAAATAAAATATCCAGGGGAAATGAAAGGAGGGAAACCAGCTTTGCTCTCTTCTTACTGAGTGTATAATCATGAGTATGTATGGTAAATTAAATTTCTATACTCACTCAAGAGGAAACCTACATGGTCCACCACCCCAGTGACTGGGAACTGCTAAGGACTCCTATGCTCTACTGAAAGAAAAAAGGGGGAGAAGTAAAAGTGGTGGGGAGTTCAGAGGAACATCACACCAAAGAAAGTGCAATGGGTGTCCATGATTTCCTATTTTTAATAGCAGACCAACCCTGAGTTATTTAATCAAAGGGTCAGCAGGGATGGGCAGAAATCCCCTTCTGCTTTACTCATGAAATCCATGAGTAATGGCCCGCCATTGAGTGAAATTGACTGATATTTAGATATATATATACACCACTGGGTATGCCACCAGCAGCCTCGTGGAAAACCCAATCTCTAAAGTGAGTGTTATAGTGTAACCAGTAAATAGTGCAGGTTTGAGGCCAAGCATATCTGACCAGGCAACATCCACCACAGAGTGAGAGATCCCATTATCAGTGGTAAAAACTAGGGTTGCTGAAAATAAAAACATAATTGATAAGAATTACCTCAACTGTTCTGACCCCATTTTGACTCCACCAAATATAACTCTATGTAACAGCATGGAGCCAAAATAGCATTTTGTAGTTTGAGTAAATAATACCTACAGTATCTCCAGTCTTATTTGCTAGCCCAAACCCTTAAGAAAACATAAAATCTGAAACACACAGTTTTTTTTTCAGGATATTGTAAATTTTCTAATTTAAGTTCTTGTAAAGTGCCAACCTCCACTACTGCCAATAGCAACTCATTCCACATGCCACCACAAAGAATAATACATACTTTACACACCAATGCTGCTAAATTAAAAATACAACTGTTTATTTGACTAACTCTTTAGGTCAGTTGAGAGTAAGATATTTAATAATCAATGTTAAAAGAAATGATGCTTCTCCAACAATCATACACAATATTACATGAATAACTACTTATTTTTATAGTAACATGTGAAGGTCAAAGTCCGCGAACTTCCGGTCAAATAACTTACAAAAAAATAATAATTCAAGGTTAACGTTCATTGGAGAAATATAATCTACAGTGGTACACGTTTACATCACAAACACTGAAACCATAGTTCAAAATATCGCATGAATTATGAAGATTATAAAAATAAAGTTATAGCAGAGCACCTGAATATTATACAGACACAATTAAGGAAGATGAGGTATGACATACTGACAGCCAGGTTATTCCTAAATTTTCAAGTATATATATATTAAGAAACGATACCTCTGTATAACTAAGCCTAATAGTAATACAAATTTCCACCTTGGATAACCCTTCTGAATCTAGCTTACAATTTACATCCTCATTTCTACTGCTAATCAGAGTGACTGAATTAATTTACGAAGATAACACAATAACAGCATTTTAAAACTTACTGATTTTTGTTTTTGTCACCTGCATGAGTTTCGGTCACCAGTTTAGCAACTCAATTTTACTTTCAGTTTAGGCTTTTACCGTTTTAGATCTTAACTTTTACATTAAACTTTTCAAGTTCTAAAGTAACAATAATAGTTATCAAAACGATTGTTGTATTGATATTTAGATAATTCACCGTACTTGCGTAAACGGTAAGATGTTAAAATAGTTCTGCAGAATATAGAACAGAAAAAGTTAGATTGGGGAATTTTCAATTAAACATCTACCTTAAAAACTGAAGTTTAAATCACAATTTCGCGTGATTATGCGTAAGTAATACTTCAGGAAATTCCGTTTAATCTGGTGAAACTTCATGGAAATACCTCTACGTCACACGACCTACGCTTCTTGTCTATCCGCCTCGTCTTCTATAGGACGCTGGATAAACAAGACTAATATTCAATCACTGACTCTGATTGCAACTTTATAAATTATTAAACGATTACTTTTATATTCAGACAGTTCACTGTAATTTTGTAAAGCCGTATGATTTAATAATAAAAGTCAACCTAGTATGAAACTCAAACTAAACTCCTGTGCTTTTTCTTTAATGATGACCTTCACTGTATTTTGATTTTAAACAAAATTATATTTCAAACTACTTATAAATTTATGTTCGTTTTCAATCTGAACAAATTGAAGCCGTGCGATATATCCGGGTAAAACTGAAATTATTTAATTCCTGTACCCAAGTGGTTTAGCGGTAAGTTAACGGACTTACAACGCTTAACTCTGGGGTTCGATTTCCTTCGATTATTCAAAATATAATATATATCTCTCATTTAATGGAACCGAGCGTTGCCAAGTGGTTAATGTGCCAGAATATGAATACGATAATCTATGGTTCGCGTTCCATTGCCTCAAAATAGCAATTTGGAACCGTGGGTGAGTTATAAGAGTAACAGTCAAATCCCGCTATTCGATTAGAGTCCTCCAAGATTTGATGGTGGGCAATGTTGACTACCTGCCCTTCCTCTTGTCCAGAGGTCCTACGCTGGGGTTACAGGACAGTGTCAGGTGGATCGTAACAAATACACGATACTGTTAAGGTACTCAGTATCCATAGGTTCATTGGGTGAGGGCCTTGTACTTAAGAAATGTGGAAACCCATACTATAGTCTAGTATGTCAGCTCAATTTTAGAAACGGCTTGCACAGATAACACTTGTGTACCTTTGCGTGAATATCCGAAATAAACACACATACAGACCAATGCATTTGATATTTCAAATACATTATATTGGCTCTATTAGAATGCATAGCTAAATCAGCAAACTTGTCTTCAAAAACAGAAGAAAAAATGAATTGTTTTGTAGTTCCTGTTAGAAAAGGTTTCGAGCGTCATCTAGTGAGGATCCGAACAAGCACTTGAAACGTTTCCGAACCAGCCAAGGTATCTGAAGGTCCTTATGTTATTCACTCATTCCCTGACACCAAAACTAGTTTTAAATAACAAATACTTCAAATATCATTTCTTTGTGGTTGTATCTAATTTCTAACGATGCACTTTAAGTAAATTATTTGACTTTAAATTATATAAACGTTTAAGTGCCGTTATGAACAGTCTTTATTTGTTTATTGTCTTTGATATATTTATATATATGATAGACGCCCCCTCAGTTGCTCAGCGGTAAGCCCGAAGGCTTATAACGCTACAAACCGGGTTTCGATTCCCGTGGTGTACACAGCACTGATAGCCCATTGTGTAGCTTTGAGCTTAACAGCAAAGAAACATACGTATGACAGATGTCCAACTTTTAAAGTGTAAAATTAAAACAAGAAAAAGAAAATCACTAATGCACTTAAAAAGGGACAACGAAAGTTTACGAAAGGATATATCCTAAAGCATTTGAAGCATTAATTTATTGACTACATGAAGTGTTAGCTGCACTGAAGGTAGCTTGTCAACAGCATCTACCACCACCTCTCAGGCCACTAATCGAAGAGTGGGAGTTGACTGTCACTCTTATTATAACGAACCCACGGCACAAAATGCAGACAACGTTTTCGCACAACGAGCCTCGAACCGTGAACCCTCACCAACTACTAAGCCACAGCAGAAAATGTCTTTAGTCTAACGATATCAATGTTGACCAGCACTTCACAAATAAAATATCATTCTTCTTTTTTTTTTCTGTTTGTTTTGAACCAAGAAACTTGACATTAATCCCACATGAACGAAATTTATAGAACGACAATAGTAATGTTTGAAACTAGAACAAACCAGGGCCATGAGAAACCTTAAATTTCTAATTCTTTAAGCAGGTTTTCAAAACTATTTACTAAACAAAATAGCAACGTTTACATAGCAGTCTCTTAAGATTGGACTTGTTTGATTGGTTGAAATTTACACTGATAAATTTAATGCTTTTGACCATGGGCTACTTTTTTTTTTACCAAGATTTGGAATTTCCGCGAAACTGTTTCCTTGGACTTTATGAATGGCCAGCAAAAATAAAATACTTTGGTATGGATAGAGATTCTATTGTACATATTCTTAGAATAGTAACTGGCATGAATTTAATTAAAAAGTTGTTACATGTTCTGGACTTGTTATTTATACGTGTTTTATTTTGTTGTTGTTTTTAAAATTGTTTTGTCAATAACGCGAAAACGTGTTATTTAGTAAAATATGGGCCCGGCATGGCCAGGTGGATAAGGCGCTCGACTCACAATCTGAGGGTCGCGGGTTCGAATCCGCATCCCACCAAACATGCTCGCCCTTTCAGCCGTGGGGGCGTTATAATGTGACGGTCAATCCTACTATTCGTTGGTAAAAGAGTAGCCCAAGAGTTGGCGGTGGGTGGTGATGACTAGCTGCCTTCCCTCTAGTCTTACACTGCTAAATTAGGGACGGCTAGCGCAGATAGCCCTCTTGTAGATTTGCGCGAAATTCAAAAACAAAGAAACAAAACAAAAGTAAAATATGGGCATGGAACATTTTGCAGTCGATATGTCTCCCCCCTATATTTTACATCAGAAAGTTATTTTGTTAAGTTATAAAAGATTTATACAATATAGATTGAAAAAGTGTATTGAATAGATTAATATTTTGTGCCAATACTTTTAAAAATGATTCTAGGGACACGTGCGGACAAAATATTGTTTGACCTGTAATTTTGCATAGTGAACACTGTTTAAACTTATGTGTCACATAAATTATGTTATTTTTTTTTTCAGGAAAGAGAAGAAATTACAGTTGAATATATCATCACGATAATGTAAACTAAAGACTGCATATGTCAATGTCTAGAAAATCATATCACTTTAGCCAAACTCCTAAAGGGAAAGACGAGACTATGTCAAATGGTGGAACAGATACGTGTACAAATTCATATGAGTTCGGTTTTTTTTTACTCCGCTATAAATGTTATTTGGAATAGTCAACAACGTATTCCCATTTTTCTTTGTATGGTGCGTACAAAGAAAGACTCTTCTCAACAAATTTAGGGGGTGGCCAGTAAATAAAACACTTGACGACACAATTTTTCGTGAATAAAGATTTTTTTGTTCACTTGTGTAAATTATTCTCTACAGTACATTTCCCCAATCTGCATTGTGTGTATATTTTCAAACTTATCTGTTGCACAGCTGCCCGTTCCACTTGTTGATATGAGAGGTTGATATACTCAAGCAACCACATTTTTTCCAACGTGGACCTCCAGTAGAAACTGTATTCAAAAACAGTAGATGCAATGACATCTTTCATAAATACCCTCTCCCCCAAAAAGTGGTGTCTAATATACACATCGATCTAAACTTTCCTGAATATTGACATCGTTAATATGTAACATCACTTAGTCAGTTTCATTCAACATATTGCTATATTTCCCGAATAATCTTCCACTTCAATTTTTAATATAGGCCTATATAAGGAAGTGTCGCTAGGCACTGACACACGGGGCCCGTGGCTCGATTCTATTTTACAGTGTTCCGAATGTCCAGTTGGTGTCCTGAAAAATCAGAATAGAAAACCATGATCGATAACATACTGAAACGCCGAAAATTTCCGCGCCAATGGGCTCGAGCCCCGAATCCTTTAAGCACCTAGCGACACCTCTACCAACGTATATATATATATATATATATATATATATTTTTAATCCTACGAAAGGTGTGTGTGTTGGGAAGAGGGAGAGAAGGTAGAGACTTTCCTGGCTCTACTGCTCTGTGTACCACTGCATCACTTACGTGAAAATCACAACAAAAGTAGTTATAGCGATGCATTAATAACCATCATATTTAAAATAACGAAAGAAAGATGGCAGCACTTTACATGTAAGCAAATTCTTGGATTTTATATGTATGTTTTGTTAAGTGCACAGCTACACAATGAATGAGTTTTGGCCACTGCTGGTATTGGACCCGATTTTTAAATGTTATAAGCCTTCAGACTTAGCGTGGGGAGGCAAATTTTCGGATAGGAGCGCAACTTATCTCCCATTAATTAATCAAATGAAATAATGACTGTTGAAAAATTTTCATTTCTTCGTATTTTCATTCAATATTCCATTTGCTTACATACTTCAACAATAATGTTTCTGACCTTCCTTCGAATCAATAGGGTCAACTTTCTTTTCCGGATAATAACATTTTCTGGATTTTCCCTTTAGGAAAAGCTCCTCAAGTTAATATACTTAATTTTTGGGTCACCCACAGTTTGTTTTGAGGTTATCTTACATTTGGTAAGTCTATATATATTCCTTTGGAAGTTATTCTTGTAACACTCTTACTTCTAATTTGTTCGTTTCATTTTAGCGCAAAGCTACATATTGGGAAATCTGAGATCTACCTACTAGGGGGAATCGAACCAGGATTTTAGCGTTGTAAGTCCGTGAACTTATCACTGATCTACTGGAGGACTGTTTACAGTCAAGTAAACCTCTGCCTGTTTCACAAGTTTGTTGACCACTGTATGAATCAATGATTAAACAAACTGCATGACCCTTTATTTACTTTTATTTTATACACCATCATTCTTGCAAGTACAAGTTACAAGAGTTTTCAAAGTTGAGCTCGACTGTCTTGTGAATACTTTGGTTTGACATCTTTCATGACTTAGTGTCGTTGCAGAACGGGATGAGAACATTCAAGTCTTGATGTATGGATTTGATTCCCTCGACAGAAGAGGAAGAACATCCAAGTCTTGATGTAAGGATTTGGTTCCCTCGACAGAAGAGGAAGAACACCCAAATCTTGGTGTAAGGATTTGGTTCCCTCGACAGAAGAGGAAGAATATCCAAGTATTGGTGTAGAGATCTGGTTCCCACGACAGAAGAGAAAGACCATTGAGGTTAAGGATTATTAAGCTCGCTAAGTTGTCCACTAACGAACACGATCTATCGTAGATCAGTTGAAATGGTGTTAATTAAGCTGAATCCTCTCTTGTACTACATGGTAGGGTTTTCAACCCGAGTGCTGTTCAGGTTGGGTTCTCAATAAAGTCCCTCATCCCAGATAGTGCCTTCTGTGCCTCTAAATGGAAGAATTGGTGGAATTTCGTTTCCGACAAATCTTACGTATGACTGGGCTGCCAGCGTATTTTGAACAAATTTAGAGATGGGAATACGGTCTATATCCGTATAAACTCGTTACTACATCACTGATATACGGCTATGAAATGAATCAAGTGGTCATTTAAGACATTTTACACTTCAACAAATACTAAACGATTTTCATGTTTAAGCTATATATCCTATTTTATCGAAATTCTAGGCAGCATAGACTTACTAGCGTAGGAGTTCCTACTGCCAGCTTCTGCCGTTTTGATTTTTAGATAAATGGCGTTTTGATCTTTGTAGTGAGACCTTTTACGCGTTACTGAAGTATTTGTATCACAGTCATTTCAGGATAAAACAAAAGCCTTAAAAATCAGCAAGGTATGGACATTTATGCTTCTCAAATATCATAGTAACACTGATGAACACAACCACTGGAATACAGGCAAAAGCTCAACAATAGGTCCGCGCTTTCAATAGAAATACCTGTCAACGAACTCAGTACAAAAACCGAAACCCAATTAAGTGTAAAGGAAGTTCCTGTTCATAGGAAACTCTAACACCAGTGTCACAGTGATATGCCTGCGGACTTACAACGCTAGAAACCGGGTTTCGATAACCGTGGTGGGCAGAGCACAGATAGCCCATTCTGTAGCTTGTGCTAAACTTCAAACAACACAAAAAATCAAACAAATTTATTACCACCTTTCTGCTGTGGCGCCATCTGTTGGTTGCTATAAACATATATATCAATATAAATTATATTTCTTCTCTCACTGGGACAACGGTAAGTTTACGGGCTTACAACGCTATAATCTGGGGTTAGATTCCCCACGGTGATACAGCAGATAAACCAATGTGGCTTTGCTCTAAAACAAACAAACACACCCACTTGCATTACATTTTAAGTAAGAAATTCGGCGTTTACCATTGCATTCCCCAAATTAAAATTGATTTAATAGTTTTTGATAATAAATAGATTTATGAGACGGCGATAACCGTTATTAAAGTTTGCCCCATTCCATGCATTGCTGTCCCAATGTTCTTGTGTGAAACATTGGTAGGACCAGAAGAAATAAGATAATGTTCGTTTACATATATTGTATTTGTTGATCACAAAGCTACACAATGGTCTATCCGTGTTCCGCCCACCGCGAATATGTAAACCCGAATATTAGTATATAAGTTCTAATGAGAAAGAAGAAAGAAAACCCCCATCGCTTTCCAAAAGGTAGACATTCTTCCTGCAGGGGTAAATAGTTAATGTCCACCCACAGAAAGCTTTCGGGTTTAGGGTTTTTCTGCTTTTGATTACTGTAAAAACTGAATATATATATAAGTGTTTTGGGGGCCTCTCATCTTCAAAGAAAAGGGGTAAAAAATATTCACCAAACAGTCTAAGCAATTGGCCTTGAAATCCCACAACCTTATGTGGCGTCATAAAATGTGCAAAAATTATTGGTCTCTTAACATCAATCTAGGTAGTGGTGGAGAGGGAGTGAGGTAAACTACTACCCGAATGAAAGTTAATATATATGGAAATATTTATTTAGTTGTTTATGTTTGCGAAATTAAATTTACCAGTGTCTATATTACGACTTGTTCCAAATATTTCTTATCCTTCTCAAATTTGTGTTTTGTTAATCACCTGACGCGATAACTGTTACTTGAATCCTAAAAATAAAACCAAACAAAAAAAAAACGGATCTATATTAAAAACAAAAACAAACATATCTGTAGAAGTAGTTGGCTGAGCGGTAAGTCTGGGGCTCATAACGCTAAAAACATGGCTTCGATACTCGTAGTGGGCACAGCACAGATAGCCAACTGTATAGTTTTGTGCCTAGGAGCAAAATCAAAACGAACTATTTCTAAGTTAAATCATAAAATAATATTCGTGTTCGTCTGAGCAGATTTCCGATAACATTGAGAATGACGGCGGATTTATCGTGTTTTTTGTCACCGTTAGCTACTTAACTTTGTATTGTATCAGCACCAAATTTGTTTTGTTTTTGTTGTAAAGTGCAAAGCTACACAATGGGCTATCTATACTGTGCCCACCAGGGGTATCGAAACCCGGTTTTTAGAGTTACAAATTTTCAGACTTTGCTTGTTTGTTGTTAACCAGCTATAAAACGGGTTACCTGTGCTCTCCCCAACACGGGTATCGAATCCCGATTTTTAGAATTATAAGCAGAAAGACTTACCACCGAGGGGGCTTAAAAGTTTTGTTTGTTTGTTGTTAAAGGCATAGTCCCTACACAATGGGCTATCTGTGCTGTACTCATCACGGATATCGAAACCCAGTTTTTAGCGTTAGAAGTTCGCAGACTTACCGCTGAGCCACTGG
>NW_013667532.1:114294-121237 GCF_000517525.1 Limulus polyphemus
GGGGGGGGGGGGGGGGGGGCTCGGACTTGTGGCTGCAGATTGCACATTGAAACAATACCACTCACGCCTCTAAATAGATTAAATTCTAATTCAAAACATGCTACCTACGCAGATCAAAATTAGGTATAAGCTTATTAATAGATTTTGCTAGTTCAATATAATGGATTAGAATTATAATCGTTGATTAGAATGTATTGAGTCAGTACTTAAATGCCCTCGCTGCTAGCGACATTTTCGGCCTTAATTCCAATCATAAATAGAATAATAACAAACCATAGCTCTTAGACTTTGACTCGGTTTACAATAGTAAAATATAAGCCCTTTATTTGGGTGGAATTATTAAACAGTTCACACTGGAACAATATTGTAAACCTTTACATTCCGAAAACACACACACACACACATATATATATACACACACACACACACACACACATATATATATATATGCCTTGACCAAACCAGGAATCTGACGGTAAAACCATTTGTACCGCTGAATTTTTTCAAGGGAAGTCGTATTCAATTCAAAGTTGTGGAACGTATACGATATTATATATACGAAACAGACCAGCTTCAGTTTTGAATTTCAGAATGTTAAAAAAATGACCATAACTACACTTTCTACGTAGGATGGGGAGGAGGGGAGAGGTTACAGGATCACTACCCGATTTAATAGATAATTTCTGCAAACATTTTTATTTCTGGTGAAGTAAGTTATATAATCCCAATATAAATAAAATCGCCGGTAAATCAAGCTTGCCAAAAAATATTATAAAGAAAGGGAACTTCTCAGTGGGGGTCTGGACCCCTTTGACTCCCCTAAATAAACCTATCTATGTATCGTTAGCATTAAATAAAAGATCATCAAGAGTTACATTTATAAGAAATTTATACAATTAGAAATACAGTACGTTTTGTGCTGCCTCCCTCCCCCAGTGGCAAGTCTGTGGACTTATAGTGCTAAAACCCGGGTTTCGATACCCATTGATAGCCCATTGTCTTTGCGCTTAACAACAAACAAACAAAGTTATATGTAAGTTATAATTAGATGAAAATAAATGTGCGTCTGCTTCTACAGTTCTTCATGTTTAAGGACCTACATACACACCTATAAATATATATTTATTTACCAAATGTACTTCCGCAGGGTCCCCGAAAGTGTTCTGTTAATAAAACCAAAATTAAGGGTAACATATAGTTGTATTTCTTGATTTTGAAGTTCATATGTCATACCGTGTTGTAGCCTACGGAGCGTATAATTCTTCTCGTGATTCACGGTACGCACACGTTTTACTGACGTCACGACAGTGCAAATCGCAGCGTTAATCGTCCCTTATGTAACATCATTTTAGTGTCTTCCGACTGACTGACAGACAACATACTACTGTATTGTGATGCGAGTGGTTAAAACAGGTGACCCCCCCTATAGGCAGTCTTAGGCCCCCTTTCGGGGAAATCATCCAATAGGAAAGGTATATATATATATATATTTAATACTTTACTGTGTTCGAAAAACAAATCATTCAAACGATACCCTGGCAATTGTTTAGAAGTAAAACCTAACGTTAATCATTCTTCATTAGAAAACTCTCTCTGATAACTTTGGTGTGAGACACGCTAACCGTGTCATTGTCAACGAAAGTGAACTAGGTCAAAAATGTGTGTTTCTGTGTATTTAGTTCAAGATTAGGAGGGCAACTGAATAAAAAAAAATTGAAATCAACTAAAACCGAAAGGGGCCACGGATGTCGACGTGCGAATGAAGTATATATGGCTATATATATATATTACTTTACGTCAAAGGTTTCTAATCGTATGCACTGTCTGCGGTACCCTTCACGTGCTTAACGAGAAGTGGGTGACCTACATCTGTTGGTCACGTGCCACACAATTGCTTGCTGTACCGGTTGCTCGACACTTGCTTTCTATCCCGTGTTGCTATGGGAACCAGACGGGTTTGGAAGTTGACACGAATGTTATGTGAGGCAATTTATATGTGTGAGTTCTAATTTAAAAGGTTGTGTAATTGTACTTTTTTTTTAGGCAAATAATATTATTTTTGTGGAGGTTTGTTCTTTTTAGTTGAAGGCCTAGAATGACCTGATGGTTGGGGCGCTCGACTCGCAATCTACGAGTCGCGGGTTCGAAACCCCATTATCAAACATGCTCTCTCGTCCAAAGTGTACGGTCAGTCCCACTGTTCGCTAATAAAAGAGTAGCTAGTCGACACTACTACCGCCAACTTTTGGGCTGCTTTCTCTCTGGTCTATCATTTCTAAATATGGTCAATCCCATTGTTCGCTAATAAAAGAGTAGCCCAAAAGTTGGCGGTAGTAGTGTCGATTAGCTGCCTTATCTCTGGTCTATCATTTCTAAATTAGGGACGGCTAGCGCAGATAGCCCTCGGGTAGCTTTGTGCGAAACTCAAGAACGAATAGTCACCAGTAAACATCAAGTTTTATGGTTTGGTTTATTGTTAGCGGATCAACCAGTGAACGATAAAGAAGGTTTTAAGAATGCTCTAGTCCACTGTCTCTCAATCACCGGTCCCAAGACCAGTACTGATTCGTGGACTTTCGTGAAATCAAAATAAATATATAAAAAAGCTGGCAAATTATTCAATGGTTTTACAGAATTTGTGGTGCATACTGGAGGGATTTAGACATTTTGACAATAAAGTTATAAAAAAAAACGACCTTTACTTGTCCTGTTAAAGCCGCAATGGCGAAACATTGGGTGAAATAAAGTTATTTTTTTTATCGTTATCTGTAGAGTAAAGGTCGTTTTTTTCCCTAACTGTATTGTCAAAACGACATAATGTTCACATATAAATTGTTTTTCGTTGTAGTTGCTTTGTATCGTCTGGCGATAATTTAGGGAGGCAGCGAATTAGACCCTGGTATCGAAAACGAATTTTTGTTTGCTTTAAAAAAAAACTCAGTATTTCCAATTTATATTCACTCAAATGATATACAGATAAAATAGGCCTAGCTCGCTCTGATACTGTTTGTGAAGGTACTTTTCGAAAACTAAAATATAATATGAAACTCGAAAGTCAAGAAACATCTACATATTTTTATAGAAATACAGTCACACTGTGACGAAATGTTGAATAGTAATGAAACGCTGGCAGGTGCAAATAACATAAAACAGAAACG
The DNA here is from genome assembly GCF_000517525.1 of Limulus polyphemus. Lineage (NCBI taxonomy): Eukaryota > Metazoa > Arthropoda > Merostomata > Xiphosura > Limulidae > Limulus > Limulus polyphemus. The sequence continues at coordinate 117,453 of NW_013667532.1, forward strand.
TTACGTTGCAGAAGTAGGGAGAAATAAAATATTTTACGCCTCTGTTTTATATTCGTTTGTTATTTACACCAAGGAATTTTTATTATCTTATAACGTACTGCACTCTGGTGACCAGTTTTTTCTTATGACTTCATTTTAAAATACGCGTTTCTACGTTTTTTTACTTGCAACAGTAACAGTTAAACATTTTCAACCAATCAAATTTACTGATAGATCCTGAATGAAACTATCCAATCAGTCACTCTTATAAATTCACGACACTACTCTCTCTCTACTACATATGGCTTCTGAGAGAATGGAAAGTAATATTTACTTTCTCTTTCATGTTTCACGTGCAGCGAGGTATGGTGTGATTTGATTGGCCAAAGTACTGGGCCGTTAGTAGGTCACTAGGCCTGCAGGCGTGCGCTCCGCGTGACATAGACCCAACTACTTGTAGAGTGTAGTGTACCTGTATGTTGGGGTAAAGACAAAATTCGTCGCTAGGGCCCTTATCATTCGCATGGGAGTTTTGTTTGATGCTTACTTACTGAGACACGAGATAAAAAGCGCGTTATAAGTTTCATACCACTTGGTGTTCTATGAGTACAAAACAACACCACGTTGTGTTGAATGGAGAAACGACAAATACTTTGTAGCAAATAAGTTCGAAATTAGTTTTTTAAAATGATGACCGCAACAAATCTAATGGACAACTGTTACATACCTGCAGGATCAGCGGCCATTCTCAACAGTGTACCGTCGACACTTCCTGCTCCTCCGCCGGCGACTCTCAGTGGTCAGTTCCCATATGACCCGCCAGACACTAAAGAAGGGATTGAAGAGTTGTGTCCAGTTTGTGGGGACAAAGTCTCTGGCTATCATTATGGTCTACTGACCTGCGAATCTTGTAAAGGATTTTTTAAGAGGACTGTCCAGAACAAGAAAGTTTACACGTGCGTTGCTGACAGAAACTGCCTTATTGACAAAACACAGAGGAAGCGATGTCCATACTGTCGGTTTCAAAAGTGCTTAGATGTCGGTATGAAACTAGAAGGTAAAGAAAATCATGTCGTTAAGATTATGTAAAACTAAAATAGGCGAGTGTAAGATATATGCTGTCCTTAAATATCACGTTGTTAGAACAAGTGAACGTTCACTGTAAACAGTGTGTCCAGTTCTTTTTAAAATTACCAACCAAAAACAAGACAGATTCCTTAAATATCACATGTTAGAACAAGTGAACGTTCACTGTAAACAGTGTGACCAGTCCTTTTTAAAATTACCAACCAAAAACAAGACAGATTCCTTAAATATCACATGTTAGAACAAGTGAACGTTCACTGTAAACAGTGTGACCAGTCCTTTTTAAAATTACCAACCAAAAACAAGACAGATTCCTTAAATATCACATGTTAGAACAAGTGAACGTTCACTGTAAACAGTGTGACCAGTCCTTTTTTTTAAAATTACCAACCAAAAACAAGACAGATTGTAACATTGTCGATAATTCATGTATGGGATAGAGAGAAAAAAATATATTATTTTAGTTTGAATATTCTGTGATTTCTGATATGTAACTGATATACATTCAAAAATATTATGATGAATCATTTGTAAGTTTTAACGCACTTTGAGATTTTACTTTTAAGCTATACAGGATATTAAATCGTAGTTTTTACATTTTACACTCTTAGTCTTAGGTGTTGATACCAAATGAGCATAATAATAATATTTTACGCACATATTGTTGTGGCATATTTCTATGTAGAAAAAAAATATATATGCCTACAAATTTTCTCTTCTGTTTTCTATTAACACGACGAGTATCGAAACCCGATTTCTAGCGTTATAAACCTTCACGCTTACCGTTGAGTTCCATTCTTTTAAAATCGATTTTTGTATTTGAGTCGTGAAAATCATTTATTTTGAAAGTACGGTATAATTTAGAGAACGTAAAATTATTTATAGAGAAGCTTGTTTTGTTGTTAAGCGCAAAGCAGTGTTCGAATCTCGAATTTTATCATTGTAAACCCTCAAACTTACTGATTAGTGAGATAGAAATCGTTATTTTTAGGAACATTTTTCCTGCAAACCGTGGCACCTCACTGTAGACATTAACCTAAAATATACCACCATTTATAATGGTTGGAGACGGCTTGAATGGGTAATGAAGAAAAACTTCAATATAAGTTTAACACAATAGCAAATGTACAATGTTTCGACAAGGTTTTGTCATCATCAGGTACCTTCATTACCCATTCAAGCCGTCTCCAACCATTATTTGTCTCAAAGTGGGTTCCTCGTCATCGAATTTGAATACCACCCATTTCACGTACGGTGGGACAGCAGTAAATTTACGGACTTACAACGCTAAAATCAGGGGTTGTATACCCAACTGTGGACACAGCAGATAGCCCAGTGTGACTTTGCTTTAAACAAACAGACAAAACCCGTTTCACACATTTTTGAAAGCACACAATTTGTGGGTCGAATTAGAAACTCGTTATATTTAAACTTCAATAAAGTAAAATCATGAAATTGAAAAGCGTCTTCTGGCAAGGAGTGATATTTTTGAGGTTTTTTTTATTTATTTATTTAATGTGGACCTTAATCTTAAAACTAATTGTGAATATATATATCTTTTGCCATGTTTATCACGTGCTCACGTGTGTGGAGAAGAATATTAACTTCAGAGTTTTAAAAGACTGAAGCTTGTTTGTTTGTTTTTAATTATGCACAAAGCTACACAAGGGCTATCTGTGCTCTGCCCACCCGGGTATCGAAACCGGGTTTCTTGCGTTGCCCACTAGGGGGGGGGGGGGCAAGACGTCTTATTATTCTATAATTAAAAAAAAAGAATATTTTATCGTATAATTAAATATATCTTACACGGTATATCGTACTAAAATTAACCAGGCATGTCGGAACGTACAAAATATTGGGGTAAGGGGTGGTAGTCGAATAAAAAATTGTCTAGCATTCAATAAAAACATTTTGAAATATTATTCACAAATTTCACGTAACAACAGTAATGTATTTTACATACAAACTAAACTGTTTGCTGTGTTCTACAAAATCGTAAGTTTTACAAATAATAAGAATGTGTCGCATCATAACCAGTATACACATTATACAGATACACTAACAGCGGAACGTTTAGAATTTGCCAAGGAATTTTAATCTTTCATTCAGGGTGGCAGAGTCACCCGACTGCGTGGAAAAAATATCAAATAAAAAAATTGTCAGCAAAATATTGGGGGAAGGGGCAATGAAATTCGGGTCCCCAATTTAATTATTGGGGGCACGTGCCTCTCCGGCTCCAACGTCTATTCTGTGCTTATTTGTTTTTATACCAATATAACTTGTTCTAATGGAAAATGTATCATATTTACTTTATATATATATATATTGTGTGAAAGTTTTGAATAATATTTTACTAGGTTATATAGATAATTATTATATCACGTTCTGTAAGAAATACTACATATACATTTTAATTGCAGTAAAATTAGTGCAAGAAAAGATGGGGTGTCACATTAACCAAGGAGTAAAACTAGTACAAGAAAAAATGGGTGTCACATTAACCAAGGAGTAAAACTAGTACAAGAAAAAATGAGGTGTCACATTAACTAAGGAGTAAAAGTAGTAAAAGAGTGGATGGGGTGACACATTAACCAAGGTGTAAAACTAGTAAATAATTTATGGAGTGAAAGATAAACTACACATTACTATTTGTGAGTAATCATCACATTCGATTTTAACGTGGAAGTTGTTGAAAGAAATATTTCGATGATCCAAGTGTT
>NW_013667532.1:121847-133305 GCF_000517525.1 Limulus polyphemus
ATTTTAATTGCAGTAAAATTAGTGCAAGAAAAGATGGGGTGTCACATTAACCAAGGAGTAAAACTAGTACAAGAAAAAATGGGGTGTTACATTAACCAAGGAGTAAAACTAGTGCAAGAAAAGATGGGGTGTCACATTAACCAAGGAGTAACTAGTAAATGGATAGATGGGTGACACATTAACCAAGGTGTAAAACTAGTAAATAATTTATGGAGTGAAAGATAAACTACACATTACTATTTGTGAGTAATCATCACATTCGATTTTAACGTGGAAGTTGTTGAAAGAAATATTTCGATGATCCAAGTGTTTCAGCCTCGAGACACATAAAGGGTTGTTACCAAGGCATTATTGACAGACACATACAAAACAATGTGAACATGACATGTACGTGCTCTACAATTGACCTAATTTTGATGGTTATAGTGACCCATAGATCAAACAGAGGCTCTGATGCCACGCTCGGTGTGATTGGCTTAATAGGTCACTAATGGAAACACGTCATTTAAAGATGCTATCCCGTGAGGAAAAAAAAAAAAAACTCAGAAGAGTAAGTTATATTGAGACTTTAAGACACGGGAAAAGGTGCTAAGATGTTAAAACATGAGATGTGGACACTGCGAGCAAATTCTGAATACTTACCGCAGTAAATCAACTTGTATTTTGTAAATGGAATAAAATAAGTAAAGTATATATATTAGGTAAGAGTGGGCAGCTCGTTGAGTCATGCGCAGAGATGACGATATATAGACTTGGACAGATACGTAGAATGCTTGCCATTCTTTATTGTTTGTTTGTTTGAAGTTAAGCACAAAGCTGCACAATGGGCTATCTATGCTCTGCCCATCACGGGTATCGAAACCCGGTTTCTAGCGTGGTAAGTTCGCAGTCATGCCGCTGTGCCACGTGGGGGGGGGGGGCGCCGTTCTTTATACGTTAACGTGGAACAAAACTCATAACCACGTGTTTGTACCCCACACACACGTGAACTTTAATAAAACATCATCTGATTTTGAATAGCTGTTAAGTTTCTAAATGTGGCGAGATTAGTGTAGTATTTTCAACGTGAACGGCACCTTATTCGACTCATGGGTCAACAGTAAGGTCAGAGACCGCTAATGTTCAGACGTGGTATAATCGTCCCTAATTTAGAACTGCTGACTTGAGGGAGGGCTAAACGGCCACCCAGTAGCGGATTTGACTGTCACACATATAATACCTCCACAGCTGGAAGTGCGGAGCCTTTTCAGTGTCATATCGAACATTGGACTTTCCGACCCGCAGCCCCAACCGGAAAGCTAGATATATTGACATCGGAACTCCAGAAACGAAGATAATTTAGTAAAATCTTTGATAATTTATTTTTTATTTAGATATATTTTTTCAAATGATTGATCCTGTTCCTTCGTTATCTAATCAGTGTTCAAATCATTTCGAGTAATCGTTTTTTTGTACGCAAGTTGTTAAAATCGTGTTGATTGAAACTAACTTGAATCGTTCCATAGTAGCGCGTTCGTAGATTTCAAAACACAAATGTGAAAAAAAGAAAAGAAAATTAACACGTTTACTCACGGCCACACTTTATTTCATAAATGCCTGAGTTCATGTAACGTAATGTTTCGGTGTTACAACATTATTTCTTTGATGCTCGCATGTAAAATGTTCGTAAACAAATCGTATTATGTTTTATACATGCTGCTCTGGCCATTCCGTGCGCACACGTAACTGCGCATCACGGCAGAGAACGTGCACACGTGGTGTGTGTCTATTGCACACTGTACTGACGTCACAAAACTCAGATGCCTTCTTCTTTTTTGTGCAGCTGTTTAATCATAAGTTCTTAAAAGGTTCCGTTTAGTTTGTATCACAATGTTTTCGGTTCTGCATCCAATTTTTATACATATACACAAACAAAATATACAATACAATACCAGTTAATGAATTAAGGTTTAGGTCATCAGGTCCAGGTCAGAACAGTAGCCCATGTACAGCTTCCAAACCGGTTGCAAACAAGGGTCCTGAACAGTGTGCGTATTTTTCAAGTATTCAATTTAAAACACGCATCACGTCATTTAAAAGTCAAAAAAGCCACATAAAATAATAGACTCAAGTACGTTTACATGATGATATAACATTTTCGTTCATTTATTCACGAGCGCTTTGTTCTCAAGTGTTTGCCAATTTTGTTTACATAATAATTGTTAGCTTTGGCCTAGTCTTAATGGTTTATAGATTGATCAGACCTAGGCTTAATTGTTTATAGACTGATCAGACCTAGGCTTAATGATTTATAAACTAATCAGACCTAGGCTTAATGATTTATAAACTAATCAGACCTAGGCTTAATGATTTATAGACTGATCATTAAGCCTAGGTCTGATTAGTTTATAAATCATTAAGCCTAGGTCTGGTTTATAGACTGATCTGTCAATTCTTCACGGTTTTTAAACTAATCAGACCTAGGCTTAATGATTTATAGACTGATCAGACCTAGGCTTAATGATTTATAAACTAATCAGACCTAGGCTTAATGGTTTATAGACTGATCAAGCCTAGTTATAATGGTTTATAGACTGATCTGTTAATTCTTCACGGTTTTTAAACTGATCTGGCCTAGGCTTAATTGTTTACAGACTGATCAGATCTGGTCTTAATGACTGATAAAGTTGAAACGAAACTTTCACTCATTGTCGTATGTGTTTAAATAATAACTGAGGCTCTGTACAACAATGACAAATATATATTATTGCAAGTATCGTTTAACGTTGTCGTATCTTTGGAACCATGGTAACGTACGTAATATTAGGACGCACCCTCACTGAGCATTAGGTCATACAATTTTATATCTTGTGCTGGAGAAATTAAAAAAAAAGCGGGTTGTTTACAGTTTATTTTAACTAAAAATCTCCATTCTTAGACATGATTAGATGAACGCATTTCAAGTTACAGAAATGAATAACGCATTTGAGAGGATAATTTGAAAATTGCATTAAAAATAATTGATAATTTTCATATCACAAGTTCCTGAAACTGCAGTTAGGGGTGTCACTCTAAAGTAGTATCGATAAACTAAGTGCTTTGTGTTCTTTATTTTTACATTAAGTGTTTAATTTAATCGAGATCGTGTTTTCTAAAGTTCACACTTAAAAATGAAGAAAAAAAAAGGGATTCTTTAGTTTATATCTCGCAAAATATACTTATATTTGTGACGATTTTTTATTTAATGAATTACATGTTATGCCAACAGACACAACGTATGATCAGCAGTAACAACATACGGTAACTTAATATGTAAAAATGCGATCAGGAAGCTGAACTATAGCCTTTCTGGTGGACTGGATTTATGACCAAAGTCCTGTCTGCTACACACGTGTTTCCTATGTTACAGACACGCTAGAACATTTTTGCGATGCTTTCTTAAAGTTTGGCTAATATCTTGCGGACTTTTTTGCGATGCTTTCTTAAAGTTTGGCTAATATCTTACGGACTTTTTTGCGATGCTTTCTTAAAGTTTAGCTAATATCTTGCGGACTTTTTTGCGATGCTTTCTTAAAGTTTGGCTAATATCTTGCGGACTTTTTTGCGATGCTTTCTTAAAGTTTGGCTAATATCTTGCGGACTTTTTTGCGATGCTTTCTTAAAGTTTGGCTAATATCTTGCGGACTTTTTTGCGATGCTTTCTTAAAGTTTGGTTAATATCTTGCGGACTTTTTTTGCGATGCTTTCTTAAAGTTTGGCTAATATCTTGCGGACTTTTAATGCCGCAATTTCTTCACTAGTTTTTGATCATCTTTTACATTTTATATTTCTCTCGCGAAATTGAAAATAACAAACGTTGTAACGCTGTGTTGAAAGTTCTTTTCACTTTTCGGATTTGAAAAGATTTTGAATAAACGGTATTTAAACCCGTGATAAATTTACGATAATCCAGACAACACTGAAATACTCATTTTTCCGTTTTCATTATTTCACGTGTGTTCAGTAAATGCAGTTGTTGCCATGAGGCCCCAGTGGCCCAGAAGTTTAGTGGGTTATCAATTTTTATCCAGTTTGAAAATCTTTATGCATAAATTATGCTTTAGGAAATCAACTACCTAGCCGTTTGACTCATGTGTCGCGTAGCTTCCTAGCCGTTCGACTCATGTGTCGCGTAGCTTCCTAGCCGTTCGACTCATGTGTCGCGTAGCTTCCTAGCCGTTCGACTCATGTGTCGCGTAGCTTCCTAGCCGTTCGACTCATGTGTCGCGTAGCTTCCTAGCCGTTTGACTCATGTGTCGCGTAGCTTCCTAGCCGTTCGACTCATGTGTCGCGTAGCTTCCTAGCCGTTCGACTCATGTGTCGCGTAGCTTCCTAGCCGTTCGACTCATGTGTCGCGTAGCTTCCTAGCCGTTCGACTCATGTGTCGCGTAGCTACCTAGTCGTTTGACTCATGTGTCGCATAGCTTCCTAGTCGTTTGACTCATGTGTCGCATAGCTTGATCCCGAGGAAAAAATAAAAAATAACGTTAAAGCCTTCTGATTTGTTACATAAATTAAACATAATATGGAAGCGCATAAACTCATAAGATATAAGAAACCATAAACAAAACGTTTATCTCAGACAGAACTAAGCAGACATCAGAAAATAACGCGTCTTTGAAAATTGCAACTTCTGTTTTCGAAATACTTCTTCCAAGTGCGTTATAGGAGAAGCTGTTCTCGTCTTTCACGTGACAGTTAACGGTGGGTGACAAACATCTTTCACGTGACACTTAATGGTAAGTGACAAACAAGAACAACAGCTACTGGTATTTTCAATCTGACTTACATTTTATGCGACACATGGGTTAATTGGCTACAGAAGAGACCCCCCCCCCCTCACCAAGGCTCAGATACAACAGTTCGTAACTTAGAACTTCTGTGGCCAGAGAGAGCTCAACCAGTCAGCAACGCCCACTGCCTACGCGGCTACTCTGAACCAGTAATGGGACTGACTGTCACATTTATAATTCCCCTGCAGCCGAAAGGTGCCGAGCGTGCTTTAACAGTATATCACGGCTGTACAGTCGCAACCCTCCAGCTACCAAATTTAATTGGTGGACGAAAAATTTACCTTTATTGATTTCGATTTCCGATCTTGGGATTGGGAAAATGAGATTTTGCCAAAATATGCTTTTTTTTTTTTTTACTCTTTAACAATTTAGGTGTTTGATGAACGAGCTTATTAAACTTATTATGTATTCAGAAATACATTAGCCTCGAGGTACAGTCTGTTTCGAAATAAGTAACTTGTAGTAAGAAACACTAATGCTTGAATTAAAGGATGTTCACGTAAAAAAATCAAAAATATATAGACATAGCGCTATTGAAACCACTTATCTCTGAAAAGACGATCCACCGGTTGTAAACGCTAGAGTTTTATCGTTTTGATTGTGATTTACCAACGTTTTTGATTGTGTGTTTTTACTACCATGAACAATGTAACATTGATATCACCGAAACTAGTTGAAGTAAGAACGATAAAATAGTTTTGCAACTTCTTTATTTAAAACTGTTAGACATTACGTCTTTAATTGTCCCCTAATGGGTCAGCGGGATATATATATATATATATAACAACGAAAAACCGGGGTTCGATTCAGTGGCGCCAATTGACGCCTTATTAGTACTTATTTTTGGCCAGGTGGTTAGAGCGCTCGACTCGCAATCTGATGGTCGCTAGTTTGAATCCCCGTACTACCAAACATGCTCGCCCTTTCAGCCCTGGGGGCGTTATAACGTGACGGTCAATCCCACTTTTCGTTGGTAAAATAGTAGCCCAAGAGTTGGCGGTGGGTGGTGATGACAAGCTGCCTTCCCTCTAGTTTTACACTGCTAAATACACTGTTTTCATAAATAAATACAAATCACTAAGATATGTGGTTGTTTTATTTTTGTTTGTTTGTCTTGTTTTCGCGCAAAGCTACCGGAGGGCTATCTGCGTTAGCCGTCCCAGTGAGAGGCTAGAGGGAAAGCAGCTAGTCAACACCAACCACCGCCAACTCTTAGGCTACTCTTTTACCAACGAAAAGTGAGATTTGCCGTTACTTTATAACTCCCCCATGGCTGAAAAGGCGAGCATATTCGGTGACGGAGATTCGAACCCGCGACTCACAGATTGTGAATTAAACACCGTAACTACCAGGCCGTAAGAAATATTACCGAAACTAGTTGAGTTGACGGGCTTTTTTTATGTGTGTTTTGGCGAACCTTTGACCCTCAGCTACGGCACGGTAACCACTGAGCTGTGCTAACCCCGTAAAAGCCGTCACACACTAACATATAATAGCCAAGGAACAACAAAACAAAAAAAAATATATTAAAATATATGACTTTGTATATACTAATATTAGTTTGTGTGTTTTGAATTTCGCGCAAAGCTACACGAGGGCTGTGTAAGACTAAGAGGGAAGGCAGCTAGTCATCACCAAATAGGGAAAAACAGAAACAAACGTTACATAAACCAGATAATATACGCGTTACAAACAGATTTACGACAGTTGTTCAAGTAAACTGATTATTGACAAATCCTAATGTTTGACACTGGTTATCTGACTGGCATAGAAAGCATAACACGTGACCGTAGCATTTCAAATTCCTTCAACACACGAGCTGGTCGTGGGTAGAGTGGCCGGAACGGTGAATCTGGGTGATAATGGTTCGTTAAATTCCCCTATTGGTGGAATAGTTGGTGTTGGAGCGCCATAAAATTGATGGTTAACCCCCCCCTCCCTGTTTCATTAACTTGGTGTTGGAGCGCTATAAAATTGATGGTTAACCCCCCCCTATTCCATTAACTTGGTGTTGGAGCGCCATAAAATTGATGGTTAAATCCCCCTATTCCATAAATTGGTGTTGGATGCTGTTGCTTAGCAGCCTTCCCTCTAATCTTTCATTTCAAAATTTTACGCACACACACACATATATTCGCGAAATTTTAAAATATAATTCTACAAAATCCATAAGCATTAATTCGCTCTTTTGGTGACCCAAAACCCTCAAAACGTTTTTCATCCGCTCATAGATGAAGCGTATAAAAATAATATGGCAAAACGGTACAAAATGGCACTGAAGTGATGGAAATGGTAAGTGTGTGAATCGGAGAATTATAGCCCCCTAGTGGCATGTCTGCGGACTTACAACGGTAGAAACCGGGTTTCGATACCCGTGGTGGGCAGAGCACAGATAACCCCTTTGTGTAGCTTTGTGCTTAACTACAAACAAACAAACAAACAAAATCGGAGAATTAAATACGATACCTTTTCAATCGGTTACCAAAGATGAAAATTTATCATGTTTTCTGTATTTGGAGGTTAGATGTGAAAATATTTCAATACATTTTCAATAGGCATCTCCGCCCCTATACCACTAATCAAGTTTAGTAGTATTGGTTTATTTTCAATCTGAACGCCACTTTATGCTATACGGCAAGGTCAGATACTTCTTGTCCAGCGTTTCTCGACACGCTAACCATTGAGCCACAAAGATATACATAATATATATTATCATCCTGTATTTGGTCGAGCACGGGGTCAGTGCGGCTCAGTGGTTACCGTGCAAGAGTTGAGGGTCAAAGGATCGCGTCCGTTACCGCCAAAACACACATAAAAAAGCCGTCTCCACACTTTGTGGTCGTGGTAGCTTTATAAGAGTAATGGTCTAATCCCACCTTTCGACCTGATAAGAGCAACAAAAGGGCTGGCAGTAGGTGTTAACTAGCTGCTCTCCCTATAGACTATCGCTTAAGCTAGTGTAGAAAGCTATCATGTAGCCTTACGCGATATAAAACAAAACAGTATAATCAACCTTTACAGGTAGCTATAGAAAACAAGTATCTAAACTAACAGATAACTATTTTGGTTACTAATACATTAAAAAACTATTTAAATACTATAACGTAATAAAGTTTAGTGTGATATTATTATATATATATTTGTATTACAACTTTTTGGTACAAATATTATTGGTCACATGAATAAAAAATTCCTATTAGAATTAAAAAATAATATATTATTCTTCAATACAAACAGTATGGGATTTATAAATACTAATAAAACGACGGTGCTGCTCTCTGTTGTACGAAACAAATATTAAAACGCCGGTGCTGCTCTCTGTTGTACGAAACAAATATTAAAACGATGGTGCTGCTCTCTGTTGTACGAAACAAATATTAAATATACGCTGCCGGACATCTTCAAAGAAGTGGCTCGTTAAGTGTTAGCTACTTTTATTATTTTTCTTAAATAACAACTTTGTCAAAATGTTTGACAAGAGAGAACCACCGAGTTGTTACTTCACGCTTGGCATCTTAAATTTATGCTAGTGGTGCCCCCTAGCGGCTCAGCGGTAAATCTGCAGGCTTACGACGCTAAAAATTGGGTTTCGACACCGTGGTGGGAAGAGCACAAGTAGCCCATTGTGTAGCTTTAAGCTTAACAACAACCAACCACCCAACTCTGGCGGCATGTTATGTAACTAAAATGCACACTAGTACAGATTAATAACCTAGTTAATGGGCCCACAAAATGCATCGTTGTCTTCTACTAAGTATACACATTGTCTTTTCGCGCTAAACTTCGATAATCATGTGACTGGAAGACTAGTCATGACTGTGAATTAGATAGTTTAGGGTTCACAACCCTTTGCCGCAAAAAAAAACGCGTTTTGAGCTTTACATTTTGGGGCCATAGGTGCGCTATAAGAATGACAGTCAGAACCCACTACTTGGTCATATAAGAGTAGCCCAAGAATTGGCGATGAGTGCTGTGAACCAGCTACCTTCTCTCTAGTCAGACAATTCCGTTATCAGGGTTAGCTAGCGCAAATAACCCTTCTTAGCTTTGCGCCGTTATCCCGAACAGACAAACTTTTAATGGTGTTTGTATTTAAAATGAAAAAATGTGTTTTGATTTATGTGGAGTTTGTGTATCGTATGACCTCATTCGTTATATGTCAAGGGTCACGTGAAGTAACGGTCTGTGTTTTTCGGGGCCTTCTCTTCAGTGCTTGTAGGTTTAGTATTTGTTAGGCGGATTCAGAACCAATGGTCTAACCAATTTTAAAGGCGGGGAGATCCCATTAGTGATTATAATGTTATTCTGGCTTATAATTAATAAAAATTGAATTGCTTATTGTTTGTTTGAATTTATGCACAAAGCTACACAATGGGCTATCTGTTCTCTGCCCACCACGGGTATCGAAACCCGGTTTCTAGCGTTGTAAGTCCGCAGACATACCGCTGTGCTACTGGGGGCCTGTGTGCCTGACGATGTTTGTTTGTAGTTAAGCACAAAGCTACACAATGGGCTATCTGTTCTCTGCCCACCACGGGTATCGAAACCCGGTTTCTAGCGTTGTAAGTCCGCAGACATGCCGCTGTGCTACCGGGGAGCTAATTGCTTATTACGACAAGACGAAACGTCACGAATATAGGGAGGGGCAAAAGTGGCTATACTGTTCGATTGGTACTAACGAAAATATTACGAAGAAAATTGGAAAGGATTTAGTTATTATTTGTTCCAGAGTGAGACGTTAGAAATAGTCACCTGTAGCATTTCTTCCTACTTTTATAGTGAAGTGAAGGAAACGTTCTCTGCTCCATAGTTTGTAATAATAGTTTAAATACATTATAAAATTATTCATTTACATCAAGGCAGAAACTCCGCACTTTTGAAGCTCTGTAAAGATTGTAGTTGTTTCTCAACAGAATGCCAAAAGCAGGGACTTCTTCACCGGGTGGGCATTGATCCCCCATCGGAAAGTTCTGTCCCCATCTAAGATAGTATTTTAAGATTTTTTAAACTCTCTTCATTGTGACTCCCACTGACATAAAAGTGTTAATTTTTCTTACCCCCCCCCAAAAAAAAAACTAACTCTTTGCCCCACTTGCCCTCCACTCAATTAAAAAAAAATCATAGAAAATGCTTCTGGTTAAAAGCGAAGTACAAAATAAAGCATTTACACATTAAATATACAAGTAAGGCCGTACACGAGTCCAATATTTTTCTTAAATAGTAGGCTAAGTTAGGTGTTGATTTAACCCTATGATTACAAATTGGATCCCATTAGGTTTTTTAAAAACATTTTTTATAAACTATTCGTGTACCAAGTTGCTTGTGGGTCCGTGTCTTTATTGGTTACAATGTTGTAGTTAATCCCGCAATTTACTGCAGAGGTATCTCGTGTGTTTTGTATAGAAAAATGAGTAATTTCACCCAATTGCCAGGTCAGGATACTGTTCATCATTACCAAACCGTTAGTAATATGATAAGCAAAAGAGCTCAAACGCTCGAGTTGAGCAGATTTTCAAAAAAAAAATCCATTTTATAACTGTTCACTTCTTTACGTACCCCCTCGTTGCTTGTAATTCGTTAACTCTGCTATAATGATCAATGTAATACACTGTGGAGCGCATGCGCTCCTGCGTCAGTTGACGAACACCCAGGGCTCGTGGAAGAGTGACTGGCGATATTTCGATCATTTTCTCTTTAAAAAGCCCACTAGTGGCACAGCGGTATATGCTAAAATTCGGGTTTCGATACCCGTGGTGGGCAGAGTACAGATAGCCCATCGTGTAGCTTTGTGCATAGATTATAACAAACAAACAAACTCTTTAAAAAAGATTGCACTTCTAATATGATCGTTAAAAACGCACAGCAAAGATTACTGATGAAATGGTTTTCTTAATTGGGTCTTCCGAAGGTAAACAAAAAAATATAGGTACACTGAGAATAGTTGAATAATATGAAGAGCTGGCTGGCTTGGAGACGACAGTCGTTGTATGGAGGTGAGCTGAAGGTCAAAAAGACCGGACATAGTGGTAACACCCAGACCCCACCACAGGAAGATAGAAGAACAAGTAGCCTACTTTTGGAACAGTTATGTAGGCCAACATAACTTCACTTTTTTTTCTTTTTTTTTGGACTTATGTAAGTTTGGCCAAAACGTATTAGTGATGTAGGGTTGTGAGACGTTTTTTTTTGTTTATTGGTCTTGTGCGTTTTTGTCCTTGCTAAGGGATTATAAAGCCACCCGGCCGGGCTTATAAAGTTGTGCTATTGATGGGGGATGGCATGTGTCTCTCCCTTCCACTATTTTGGCAGTAGCACACGATAAGTTCATCCGATGCACGCGCTGTATTAAACGACAATTTCGTTTCTCCTAGGCTTCACATATTTTAATTAGATCTTGGGTCGGGCGTAACATAGTGTTTAGCGTGTTAGGCTGCGGATCGGAAGGTCGTTAAACAATCAAAATTCGATGCAGCCGAACACGTTCCTCATGCCAGCTGTGGGCGTGTTATAAAAGTCAGACAATTCCGTTATTTGGTTCAAGGAGCCAGATAAATCACTTGTGGCGATGTGTGCTGCTGACTGGCTGCCCTCCTTCTGCCCAGTAGTTCAATATTACTTTGATCTGGCCGTTAAGGCTGTGTACCCCT
>NW_013667532.1:134267-135219 GCF_000517525.1 Limulus polyphemus
CAAACAGAAACGTGTTTACAATAACGCGAAGTGTGAGTTTGAGAGTAACTAACTAGATGCGTATGGTTTAGTTACATGACTATATAACTTATCTAAACCCAAACCAGTGTTTGCCAGAGCTCCAACTTGTGCTGTGCTCACTATGGGTGTCGAAACCCAGTTTTTAGTGGGAGGGGGGGGGGGTTCTATTACAGAACAAACAAAAGTACTTAGAGCAATGATCGTCAGTAACTAAGCCTAATTTCCGTAAAGTCGATACAGTTTCTTCGTATTTACGACAGTGTTGTTTATTAAACTATCTTCGTATTGTTTGTTTTCATTAATCGACACTTGTTTATTGGAAAATATATTTGCTGATATAAGTTTCTTCTTTGTAACACGTGAATAAACATTTTATTTCGTAAACTTGAACTTCCCAAATTCGTGTAATAAGGGTCTTAGTATACGTATGGGCCGAACGTGACGTAGTGAATAGGGCACCGAATTGGGAATCCGAGGGTCCCAGGTTTGCTTCCCCCCTTACAGTAAAACTGCGCTCCGCACATTGGGGCTGAGAGTGCGTTATAAAGGTGACAGTCAAATCCAACTATTCGTTAAAATATTCCAAAGTTGGCGATGGGGCCTTTTCACTAGCTGTCTTTCCTCTTGTCCATAAAGTTTAAATTAATCTTTTGTATATATATTTTTTGAATTTCCGAAACAGACATGGTAATCATGTACTTGTGTGTGTGATTATGCGCAAGTTTGAGTCGCGAATCCTTCGCACATTAAAATAAAAAGTTTGCCAAATATCGCGCAGGCCTACTCGAAGGCTATCTACACTTGAACTGATAGACTAGAGAGATGGCAGTTAGTCAGTACCGCCCACCTCCACTTCTTGGGCTACATTTTTACCGACAAATAGTGGGATTGACTGTTACATTATAACGTCTCCACAGCTAAAAGTATGAGC
>NW_013667532.1:135777-137135 GCF_000517525.1 Limulus polyphemus
ACACAGTTCATTGTCTACGATTACAATTCGTTTGTATTGTGCTGGAAATGTTATATTTAAAGAAGTAATGTTACGATAAAGATACTAATTTGGCCGGAAATGTTTTGCGGGTCTCTGCTAGTTATTATTATTCTAGTACCCATGTATGTATTAAATTAAAATCATAATATCGTCTATTCCGATAGGAAAGGTTTAAAAACAACAGCACTATACTTGTACTATACCAGATGTATTTCCGCAGGGTCCCCTGAAAGTGTTCTTTTTCAAGAGTAAATGTTTGTTTGTTTGTTTTTGAATTTATGTACAAAGCTACACAATGGGCTATCTGTGCTCTGCCCACTACGGGTATCGAAACCCGGTTTCTAGCGTCGTAGGTCCGCAGATATACCGCTGTGCTACGGGGGGGGGGGGTCAAGAATAAATAAAACCAAAATTAATAGTAACAAATATTTTTATTTCTTGCTTTTGAAGTTCGTATGTCATACAGTGTTGTAGCCTACAGATTGCATAATTCTTCTACGTGATTCATGGCATGCGCACGTTTTGCTGACGTCACGACAGTACAAATTGCAAAGTTAAACGTCCCTTATGTGACGTCGTTTTAGTATCTACTGACTGACTGACAGACAACACACTACTGTATTACGGTGCGAGTGGTTAAATCAGGTGACCCCTCCAGACGGCCTTTTTGAGGAAATTAAGTTGATGACAGAAAAATAAACATATTATTTGCGAATTTAATTTGTAAATCACCGATAGTAGAAAATGTGTAAGACAAAAGACGGACTGAACTCTGAATTTTTACCATAAAAAAAAAGCAGGAGACCCACGAATATCTCATAAAAATAACAAAAATTCTTACTTATGAAGTATATGTAATTTGATGTTAAAACACTAGGCATACATAGTTCACACGATCGGTAATTTTGAAAACACAGGGGAGTTCTTCACAAGGTAGGAGGTAACGTTTACAACATAAATATTGTAAAGTTTGTTTGTTTTGAATTTCGTGCAAAGCTACACGAGGGCTATCTGCGCTAGCCGTCCCTAATTTAGCAGTGAAAGACTAGAGGGAATGCAGCTAGTCACCACCACCCACCGACAACTCTTGGGCTACTCCTTTATCAACGAAAGTGGGATTGGCCGTTACATTATATCGCCCCTACGACCATTAATGGAAGCATGTTTCGTGGGACGGGGATTCGCGACACAGACGATCTTGATTTTGAAGCCTTAGATAGACTCGAGGGGAAAGGCAGCTACTCAACAGAAGTTTGTTTGTCTGAATAGTGGGATTTGACCTTCATTCTTATAGGACTAATAATGGTTGGAGACGGCTTGAATGGGTAATGAAGAAA
>NW_013667532.1:137994-152967 GCF_000517525.1 Limulus polyphemus
AAGAATATTGCAATGAAGGAGCTAAAAAGAAAACGACCGAAAAGAAAGAATAACCACTCATCAAAAGTTCTCGAGTTGAGTCTCGGATCGCTTTGTTACTAACTTTAATGAAGTATCCTGATTGAGACAAAACCCCACGAACAATATTGAATGGTATTTCTTCCCCACAAGCTGAGTTACGTTTTTAGAAGACAGAAATGTTTTTCGTCACAAAATAAACGAAACTTTTAACGTTCTGCTTATGCCTTTTATTCGCTATTGATAAAGAGATTACTTTGTTTGCTGTGCCCAACACGAGTATCGAAACTCGGTTTTCAGCGTTGTAAGTCCGCAGACATACCGAAAGAGATTGCAATTTTCTGAAGTGACAAAGAATAAGATTTTGGTATTTTCAACCTAAAAAGTACATTATGTGATACAAGGGCTAAACAGCCAGGTCAGAGACCCGTAAGGTTTAGTTATAGCTAACCCTAATATAATTTGTCATGAAGGATGTTATGAAAAACTTCAAAAAAAAATTTGTATTTATAATATTGGGCAACTTAATCAGAAGTATCGACTCAAAACATTAATTACCGAATATTGATTTTTTTAAAATTATAATAATGTCAGCACACATTAGGGTAACGACACGTGTTTATAGAGGAATGGGGGGTAGTAGAAACATTATTTCCTATACACTGAGAGAAGCTGTGCGATGAATTGGATAAATTATCATATCCAAGTTTTCTTCCAAGCTATTACTTAACGAGGTCTTTTAAACATTAAACTGTAATGCTGGGCAACAACAGTTACAATTAATACACCATGGGATCGAAGTCGTTTACCAAACTGTTACCTAACAGGGTCTTTTAAACATTAAACTGTAATGCTGGGCAACAACAGTTACAATTAATACACCATGGGATCGAAGTCGTTTACCAAACTGTTACCTAACAGGGTCTTTTAAACATTAAACTGTAATGCTGGACAAAAACAGTTACAATTAATACACCATGGGATCGAAGTCGTTTACCAAACTGTTACCTAACAGGGCCTTTTAAACATTAAACTGTAATGCTGGGCAACAACAGTTACAAATAATATATCATCGGATCAGAGTCGTTTTTTAGGTTCTTTTGTTCATTATTATCAGTTATTTCTAAATTAAACGTCAACAACACATTCTAGAAGCTAATATCTAGCTAATACATTAGTTAGATACGTGTGAATTATACCCTAAAACCCGGCTTGTTTTTATACCGTTCTTTACTATTACGGTATACAAGTTAATCATATAGAAATATTTCTATTATAAAAAAAAAGAAGGTGAAATCACTGATTTATTAGTAAAATTCAATGTGTGGTTAATTGTAATTATCTATAGTATATTTCTTTAATTCTGTGGTTTGTTTTAAATTTCGTGCAAAGCCTAGAGGGAATGTAACTGGTCATCATCACCAACGATTTGACCGTTATGTTATAACGCCCCCACAGTTGAGAGGGCGAGCATGTTTGGTAGGACGGGAATTCGAACCCACGACTCTCAGACTGCGAGCTGAGCACCCTAACCACTTGGCCATGCTACGTCATTGTTTTTGTGACTCGTATTGTTATGAGGGACCTTGTAACCAACAAAGTCATGGATCTTCAAAAAAAAAAGTGAAACAAGTAGTTAAAAAAATTAAATAGATTAGTAATTCTAGGGTTAAAAAGCGAGAAATACAAATACACAGAATTTATTAAAAGTGATTGTGTACTTATAGTGAATGTGTTTCGTTGTTAAAACGAGCGTTTCAAAGCGTTGCGTTTCCGACACACACACATTGATTTCCGTTGCGACCGATGAAATTTGTAACGATGAACGTTAATAATTTATTTTTTTTAAATTTATCACCTATATCTCAAGTTTTGTTCCGAATATACAGATGTCACCTTATTTTGCTATAGTAAAAAAAAACACGCGTTAAAATATCAGATGACATTGTTTCCATTGAAATAAACATATTGTTACGTCTCCGTTTGTTAATTAACTTTCCGTAACTTCGTTCCGACGAAACTTTAGCGACACAAGTCCTTACTTAATATAACTTCACGATACACTCAACTTCAACAGTTGCGCTATAACAAACTATAATTCACGTATCACGAGCTGGACTTCAACAATACGTCTCTCTCTGTCTGCAGTTCAATTACTCATTACCTACACACACATTATTGTCCCGTCACGTTGTCACCCTCTTATATATATACCAGTCTACCCTATATCTAGTAATCTCCCGAAGGTTCGAGAAAGAAGCGGCGTGACACTAGTCACGTGACCTCGCTGACGCAACAATATATAATCAGTTAGACGCAATTATTTACCTATAATTGTATATAGTTCATTTATATTAGACGAATGATATAATAGTTTTATATCAATCAATTTTGAAATTTACCACCCCCTTTCCCTCTCTCCAAGTACATATCTGCGCAAAATATTTTTCTTTTAGATAACTATGTTGTTTATATCGTAATAAAATTAAGATAATTTATCTCAGTCGCTGAATCACCGTCTTGCAAAATGTATTACGTTTCTGTTGGAACTGTAAAAGTGAAACGCTGGAGTCAACACTACCATAAAACACCGATTCCCTGTCGAAACTGTAAAAGTGAATCGTCGGGCTTAAAAAAATTATTTACCAGCCGTTGATTGGTCTTTTTAAATAGATCTACGAGTTTAGTACTTAAGTGTTTAATAAATCGACCTCATTCCAATAATCCTATTTTTGTGCAGGAAGAACGTTTTAAAACTACTGAAAAATTAGGGGTGGAGGGTTTCAGGAAGAAGGAAAGGGAAATTATATTGTGTATATAACTATACAAATCTCTGTTACTTGGACTCATTTCAAGATAAATATTTTCAAATGACAGAAACACAAATCTGACAACAGCAAAAAATGAGTAATAGGCATCTAATTATAGTTTACCTTCCGTGTTACTGTAGTACATAGTTAAACCACTTGTTCAGAAGGACGGTGGCAACGTAAGTAGGTCATTGGTTTGTGCTTAGCTTAAAAGAACTGTGCAGTTATGACCAGTAATAGAGCTGGAATTGAAAATCTCAAGGTAATTTATAAAATTCCCACTAACGTTAAGATATAATTCCTATGCACTGTTTTTCTTTCTTTCTCTCTTGGATCTTGACTAACAATTTTTTTTTTTTTTATGTACTGATCACTTTTTGTTTCACCTACCGTTTATAGGAAAAATTTAATTGAACGAGATGGAACCATCGATGCACAATTACACACACTATCTATATTACCTAATGACTTTTCGAGGAACATAAACATTTCTTATCACCGAACAGCAGCACGTGCACTCTTGGCCACCTAGAAAGTGAATTCCGTTTAACCCCGTTTAAAATGTGGGTGGTTGCTATGGCAGATTTTCCATAACGTACCTTAAAGATGATGTCACGATTTTAGTACAATACACGCATGGCTTCAACGTGGATGAATGAATTAGAATGTATAACGTGTTAGAAAAGGCCTAACCTTAATGTTTTAGAGTTTCGATAAAAGTGCGTGTTCTAGGACCCGTTCACATTAAGGCTTAGCTTTAATATTTTGAAATGTGTGAGTTCCGTAATATATTTATATACATTCTTTATCATAATGGGTTAATTCATGGTAGAAGTCTAGACCCAGTTTTATGAATGTTTAATTCGTGTCCCCAACTCCGAGTCATAAATGATCTTGTTTCAGTGTTTCTCACGATAATATATTCTTGCACCCTTCAGTTATCAAACGTGTAATTCGTGCTTTTTTAGTGGAAATAATTACAGCAATCTAATATTAAGTTTTGATTACTCTAGGGGGGGAGGAAAAGTGAAAATGTAGAGTCGGTACCTGGTTGTTTTATTGACGATGTTTTATTATTTGTTTTTAAATCTGACACTTGTCGACAAGTGAAATCTTATACTTTGATTTGTTGGCCTTATAAAGGAGATGTGTGTATGTTTAGAGCGATTTATGTCAGTTACCAGTCCTTGACCTTTGACCCGTTAAATGGCGTGACAGCTTGTTTAGTTTTGTCTAGTGGAAATGCGCATATTTGGGTTAAATGCTAATATCTGAATACACAAATCAAGGTTGAAATTTTCTGCATTTTCATTTCATGCCCACAAAATACGCAAATTCTAAACGAACCAGAACGACACACTGTTATGTTAAATCGTCGTAACTACAGCTTAAGCGACGGTGTATTAGATCATCATGATTAAGGATTAAGCAGTAGTGTTACGTTAGGTCGTCATGATTAAGGATTAAGTGATTGACTGTTGGGTTAGATGAGTACTTGCTTGACACATGAATGAATTAGAATTAGGTCATTTAATAATATTCAAGTTTCTAACACCTGGCTCAGATCCCCCCTGGTGATATAGTTGTTGTAGCAAGTGTCGTGAGTCATGGAGTTCCAAATAATCCTTATACCAAAACCTGTACGGCTAGGTTATGAGCTTTAAATGTTTCGTACACACGTTATACGATTTGAGATTAGATTGCAGCTGGCTAAAATCACTCCAGAAACTAAATAAAAGTATCTCTAGCATTGGGAAAAGGGTACTTATTTGTTAGTGTGTCTGTCCTTTTTTTTTTCATCTTTAATCCTTGATTTGCTATTTTCAGACTGTATTGCTTTGAATAAGAGTGTATTGAACTATGCGCGTGTCTATTAATTCCAAAAAGAAAGATATTGAAGAAACGCGGAGTGCAGCTAGCTAGATGTGCTGTCTTATCAGTTTGGCATGTTTGTAACTTGCGTTGTTGGACGCAATACACTGACAGGGGAGTGTACCGGAGGCCTAGAGCTGCTGCTGCTACTACTACTACTACTACACAGTGAACATGTCCATGACCCACTTTCTTGTAGCCTGAAGGAACTGTCTATCCAACAAGGCGTCCATATGGTATTATCAGCATATCGCAGTTAAAAAAAAATAAAATCAGCGAGAGTAAGTTAAAGGATTATAACACTTGTTTCCTGCGTAAAGGAAAAAAAAAGAAGGTTATTTTTATAATTGTAAGAACTTCCGTTTACGGATAATATTAATAAGTTATGTGTCTGCCTGTCGTTTTTACTAACTAATTTGAGATGGTTTTGGTTTGTTTGTGCTATTGAATTTCATGCTAAGCTACTCGAGGGTTATCTGCGCTTCCCCATCCCTAATTTAGAAGTGATAGACCAGAGGGAATGCAGCTAATCAACACCTCCCACCGCCAACTCTAGGGCTTTTCTTCACCAATGAAAAGTGGGATTGAATGTCACATTATAACGCCCACATAGCTGAAAGGGCCGAGCATGGTCAGTGACGGGATTCGAACCCATTACCCTAACCACCAGGTCGTATTAGACCAATAGAAAACACGTATTCAAATATACACTGAACTGGCATATTTAATTATCAGAAGACTTTCTGTGTAAAGTAATTAAAGCATTACTAAGCCTCATGTACATACTTCTTATTGCGTTGTACATGTTGTCACATTCTGTGTCAGACTGTTTGTTTTAAAGAAACTGTTAAAAAACGGCTTTGCCAAACCTTTTATTTAAAACGAGATACTAATTTAAAGAACAAAGCCTTTCCTATTGCAAAAAAAAAAAAAAATCCCGGCAGTAGGGTAATGAATAACAGCCGGGCGCCAGTTACTTGATGGGAAAGTTTAAAATGTTTCCTGGTTTTGGAGGTGTCTTAAGAAGTAGGACTCTCATAGAGGTGGGAATACACTGTCTTTACAAACTAACAACATTATAAATAAGTAACTGAAAATAAAAAGCGGATGGGGTCCACATGGAACTGCTCTATTTTTGAACATGTAGTTATGTAACATGTTCTTTTATTTTTGTATGGAACTACACCAAACTAAGTGTTTCCTAATTAAGAAATCTTTATCCTTGGCAGTTTTTGCTTGCAAATTAACTGTTCATGTATTTGTGAAAAACGAACAAAAGGTGGTTTGAAATGTTTTATCGTAGTACAAACAGGCAAGTGTTGGTCTGGTGGTTAGGGCACTTGTCTCGCATTCTGAGGGTCGTGGGTTCGAATCCCTGTCCCACCAAACAATCTCGTTCTTTCAACCTTTCAAATGTGACGGTCAATCTTCCTATTCGTTGATAACAGAGTAGCCCAAGAGTGGGCGGTGATGACTAACTGCCTTCTCTCTAGTCTTACACTGCTAAATTAGGAACGGCGAAATAAAAAAAAAAAACACCAAAAACCTTTTCAGACGTAGAGCCGTTATATGTTACGATCAATCCCTCTATTCGTTGGTAAAGAGTAGCCCGAAGAGTAACGAGTAGCGGTGGGTGGTGTTGACTAGCTATCGCTTCAGAATTAGCGATGGCTAGCGCAGATAGTCCTCAAGTAGCTTTGCGCGAAATTCCAAAACAAACGGAGCATACAAATATAACGTGGACAGTGGGATGAGGACGAAATCAGATGGTCATACGTGCCCTTTCTTCTGCATACGATATATTCAGTTCAATAAAACCTGTCTTCTCTCTTTTTTTGTTGTTGTTGTGACTAGAGACATCATAAATTTGTTTGTTTATTTGTAATTAAGCACAAAGCTACACAATGGGCTATCTGTGCTCTGCCCACCACGGGTATCGAAACCCGGATTCTAGCGTTGCAAGTCCGCAGACATACCGCTGAGCCACTGGGGGGGGGGGGACATCATAAATGGAGATGATAGTAAATAACCATATACTTAATCATCCTGTCAGGGCAATGTCAAAGAAAACAATATAGTTTTTACTGAAAGGTTAAAATCAAATATCGGAGGCTATAAAAAGTTCAGAGGGCAAACTTATATTTTACAGTTTGGATACTACTATTGGATTCTGTGTGTTATCTTACATGACTGAAATGTGAAAATGCATAATGAAATATTCTAGTATTCCTACGTTATTATCCATCCTTAAAATATTTTTGTTCAATTTTCCTTTAAATAACTTACTACTTAATTTTTCATTTTTTGGTTTTTGCTGTTAATTACAGCTGTGAGGCCGGATCGGATGAGAGGAGGTCGAAACAAATTTGGACCTATGTACAAACGAGACAGGGCTCGTAAATTGCAGATGTTACGTCAAAAGCATATTGTCCAGTCGCACTGCTTGGCGTCCCCACGGGAAATGGCGCCTTCCAGTCCTTTTCTACCTCCGCAGGCAGTGTCGGTGACAGTAGGTGCGCCTTCTATGTATTCCACAGACCTAACTCAAGTGAAACAAGAACTGATTCAAATCCCTCACCTCAGTTCATCAACCAGTTCTCCCGATTCTTCTTCCCCTTCTTCTATATCAACCACTACACAGCCCCACATCTCCATGCTTCCACAACTATCCAACCAACACCAATACCCTTCCGTTTCTCATCTTAGAGACCACAGTAAGACGACGTGGATGACAACCACTCACCACCCATCCAATTCCATAATTCATCACCCAACCTATTCCCCCAAATCTTATCAATGTGATCCCGGCCCTTCATCTGCAGTACCTGTTCCCCTGGCGACCGGAGGAAACAGCATACCTGATCTTATACGAGATCTTCAGATGTCGTTTGTTGATGACAAAGAATGGCAGAGTCACCTCTTCAGTCTTCTTCAGAGTCAGACGTATAACCAGTGTGAAGTTGATCTCTTTGAGTTGATGTGCAAAGTAATAGATCAATCTCTGTTTGCTCAAGTTGACTGGGCCAGGAACACAGTCTTTTTTAGGGATCTGAAAGTAAGTTTTCCTTTCAGTAATAATGAACGTCACATGTTTTAGAATAATACATTCTGTACTTGTTTGTGTACAAAAAGCAACTTAATGGTATTTATTAATATGACCATTTACGTTATTTCCGATTAAACCTTTATAAAGCTGAAGGCCTTTCAAAACTAACCGTCAAATAGACAACATGTTCATATACCATTTACTACCGGTGGGGTGCACATATCGCATCATAGTAGATTATTTTATGTGTTTGTGTGTTACAACACTAAGTGTAAAGAAGGATAACCTCAGTGCTTAATTATAAACAGTGTAAAGAACTGACAAAAGGGGTGGGGTGGAAACACCAGCAGTAACTAGTGGAATTATTTGCAACATTTATGATGCGTGTGTTTTAATTTTTATCAGTAACTCGTATGTTATAAAGGTTTCTGCAACCAATAAAATCATGGACTCATAAGTAATTTGGTAATAAACAGTTTAAAAACGTGTGTTTTAAAAGCCGATGGGATAGGTAGTGTTAAACAATGTTCTTGGTTGCTTCTTAAGATCCTAAGAATTATGTCAGTAGCTTTATGCTTTTAATTTATTTTTAGTTAACTATAACCAAAATAAACAGTATTCATTAATAATAACTATAAAAATTACTGTAAAACGATAACGATATAAATAAATTGAATTATTTCATCATGGAATTGACATTAAATTTAAAATAAATTATGAAGTGACGGTAAATTTGGCCCTAGGTTTCATTCAAAAAAACAATTTGCCTCCATTTTTGGAATGTATTTTAGGAAGCCTGTAAGTTAGGCACATCTTGTATCCCACATGTAAGGTAAAAGTATAATTTTTACCAACATTTCTTTTAGTAAAAATCAACCTGAAATAGTTAACTTGCTTGTTATTTGTTTCCGGCATTACAGAATCTTTTTTGGCTTGCATTTATAAGGATGTGAAAGGTACAGCAAAACTTGACTAGTAAATAGTAATCTCCGAGTATATATTGTTTCGTAGCTAGCTAAGCCTAAGAAGAGTACTGTGAAGGAGTTAATGTAAGGCCTAGCGTTATAGGAGTCATTTTTACCTCGACATGTTTCATGGTCAACACCACTCTATTATCTATAATAATAACTAAAATGATATTTAATTAACTGCAATAATAACTATAAAATTAAACCAATAATTATGACAATTAAAAACAAACAAACTGTGATAGCGGTGCAACTGCGTTCTGGCACTTTGGTTGTTTTGTATGGAATTATTAGTGTGTTGGTTCCTATATGAGGGATAAAAAAATCATTGCTATTTTGCTACCTACAAGCTAATTCATCATTACTTTCGGGACTGCTTAAATTTAGAGCCAAGTTATTGTTGTGCTATATCCAATCATGCTTTGTTTTAAATATACATCAAACTACAAGTTGAGAAGCACTGCCTTAGAGAACTTTATGTTGACGAACAAATCTAGGACATTGGACAGCAAGCATCTTTGATGTTTTGTTCGAAGAACACAAAATTTTCTAAGGTAATGTGTAATGTACAGGTTTTTCGAGAAAGTTGACGAATTGATTATTATAACGATTGAAAAAAAAAAATGGGCCCTGTGAATATACTGGTAACGCCCCTGTAACAGAAAATTATCATTTCACTATATACACTCCGACGATTATTTCAGCTCGTTTTAATCTGTTATATGAATCAGTTTTTATCTGTCCTAAAAATACTCTCACACTTTACTATCTAAATGCGCATGCGCGCCATTTCATTTTCTATGGATTTAAACAAAGGGCGGATGTAAATATACTTTAGTAAACATTTTGTATAACAACAAATTAAAAACTTATCACAAAATTTTTAAAAGGTATAACGTTTATTTATTGATAGTATTGAGTACAGTAAAGTTAGTAAATTAAAGCAAAAAATGTACATAAGTTAGTGTTTACTTATCTCTATCGAATATAAGCCGTACTTAATAAAGGCTTAACTAGTGTTAGGCTGAAGACAAGTGGACTTGTAGATTTCAGTGTCCGAGATTATAAATAAATCTTGTATTTAAAGAACTACTGTTGCAATAAAGATACTAACTTGACCGCAAATGTTTCGCGGGTTTCTGGTAGTTTATATAAATGTAGGAACTGCTGTCTTCTTAGGAACCATACTTAAGTCAACGTTAACTCAAAATTGAGTACTCGAGTTCGTTTATATTATTTTTACTTCACTTATGTACTTAACATCCAAAATATTATTTAGAAGTTGAAGTACCGGTCTTTTATCCGGTTTATGAACTTAAAAAAATGTGTGTGTGTGGATGCTATGATAAATAATACAAAAATCCTAACCGTCACACAGTTTATTTATAATGTAACATATTATTACAGTATTCATTATTACCTCACCAAAAGTTGTGTGTAAGCTTAATTTGATATACTTAAAACATGGTATACACTTTTCTAATGATCAGGGTGAGTTTTGTAGGAAGAAGTAGCAGAAATGTAGTGGCGGTAGAAAAGTGCTTTCTGTTTCACGTGATTAATTAATCGACGGTCATTGGCCGCCAAAGTTGAAAGGTCACAGTAGGAACTCGGTCAATTGCTCTTCATATCGGCCTCGTGGTGGTTGTTGGAGTAGAAACTTTACCTGAGTTTATGTAATATTGCAATAGTGGTGGCCATTTCTTTTTTTTTCATTGCATTCTTCCATAAAGAGTGATAGCACGCTCTCTGAGATGTACGTTTGTGTGCCCTCCTCCACACTTTGTGTATGTGCCCTATATATATATATATATGTAGTTAAAGTTAACTTGAGAGAAAGATTACAAATGATCGATAACAGCAATAATGGGGGGTGAGGTGGAGATGGTTGTTATCCCCCACCCACATTAACATGCTCCTTGTTTAAAATTTGGTCGAGGTTGGCCCAGCAATCTAGGAGTAATTAGATAAGGAACACAGACAGATAGACACACAGATGTTTGTGTTATATCTTTGATCGAAAAAGCTTATCGTAGACATAAACGCTACTTATAACGTGAAAATAAAATATTTAATTCCGAGGCTGCCACGGCGAAGATAGCCAATTGCGTAGCTTTCGTAAAAACAGCAAAAACAAAGAAATGCAAGTAGCGAGCCCACGTATTATGTAATTTTGATGTTTTATCGTGTTACAACACAGAGTAAAGAACTGCCCCCTCCAAAAAAAAAGTGAAATCACATTTTTTCATGCAAGATAAATAACTAATGAGATTAATTGCAGTATTCTTGATTGTTTTTTTTTGTTTTTTCTAATGTTGTGTGTGTGTCTGTCAGACTCGTATTATCAGGTACCTTGTAAACACCACTGACACTTTTGGTGCATGAAGAACTTTTAAACATATGTATAATAGCCGATGGAGTGCATGCACTTTATCGCTAATTCCAAGTATAAAGTTCAGTGGGGGGTAAAACACTGCATGAATTGGATAAAACGAAATGCATGAGAGGAATTTAGATTATTGTATAGCTAATAATAATCATCATTTAAGTAACAACAGTTTAACATCTTAATTTTCTAGTGATCCTGACGATCATTGGTACTTTGCATAATAAAAATGCGCGTTAGAACGAATGGCTATCTATGATGTTGTTGTTGCTTAAAGAATTCTAGGTTCGAATAAGGTTTCAAAATAAAACCTGAGTGTTATAGTCGTACGATTTTCCCTGTTTACCTGATGGTTCTGCTTTTGCAATTAATTACTTAGGAACTAGGGGCTTTTGGACTTTTTAATAACTACGAAAACATAAGTTATTGACCTGATTGATAAAATATAATTACCACTGCCAAGTGATACAAAAACGTAATTAGCTCTTAAAGCACCGTGTAAATAGGTAAAGCATACCTATACACAAATATTAGGGTGGGTATAGGGAGCGCACAGAAAAATCCTAGGTCAACGATCAGACTTAGTACGTAAATATAGGCCAAGATCTTATTAGAACTCCCTAATCAAAACATGTATGGTTCCTTGTAGCGCAAAGTTGTACAATAGAGTACTCGTGCTCTGACTACCACGGATAATAAAATCCCGAATTTTAGGTTTGAAAGTCAGTTAGTTCACCTTTGACTCACTAGGGGACTGGTTAAGACACTGAAAAACTATTTACAGAAACAAAAAGGAATGTGAAAATGTATTTTTTTTAAAAACCCTGGAATTACCTATCGGGATTTGAAACACATTTTTATGGACTATCGATGTCCCAAATTGTTGTAAACTTCCGACTTTATCCCAAAAAAACATGCGAGTAATAAAACATTAAAAAATTAGTCTTCCAGTTAACTACATTAGGTAATATTGGGACGCCATTTATATTTTTGCATAGAAAACTAGTGATTTATTCCGTTTTGTCTTAGGCCATTTCTTTAGACCGAGTGTTGTAACAGGCAAAAACGTAAAAAAAAAGAAAAAAAAAGACTCAATGTGATACATTATATGGACAACACCGGTGGTGAACAAGCTGGAAACGACAGACACCGGAGTATTCTTATCTACCAACAGTGTTTTAGGACGTGGTTCCGAGAGTACAGATCAGTTAGAAATCAGTATACGTTTACGAAATGTCAGTCTTCTATGTTAGTGAGAAACGAGCAGGATTTCGAATGTGATTTTATGCACTGCTGAATTGGTATTGCGCGAACAAACAGGATGTATTAATGTTTGTGTGAGGTCAAATTAATCAAAACCACGCTGTTTTGTGAAACTGATGTTACCGCGTGACGTCACTTCAGACATGTCACTGCAAGTAAACAGGTTTAGTGGTTGTTAGGGTTGGCAGTGATTGTAATATAAGCACTCGTGATATTAAAAAAAAAAAAAGGACAGGATCAACCGAAAGAAAAAAAAAGCAACGGAGATGAAACCCAGTGATGTCGAAAAATGAACACTTGAAAGATATGTAACACGAGCAATTAAGAATGGATAATATATGCATATATTTTAAAAGCACATTCAAATATACAACTAAAAACAATAAGTTATATTTGCTTTATGTGTGACATTTTATAGACGCTCTCTCCTAGTCGTATTGCCTCCCAGTGGCCCAGCGGTATGTCTGCGGACTTACAACGCTAGAAACTGGGTTTCTATACCCGTGGTGGGCAGAGCACGGATAACCCGTAGTGTAGCTTTGTGCTTAATTGCAAACAAACAAACGTAGGCGTTTTTTTTTTTCTTTGTGGGGGAAAATAAAAGGCGCCATTTTTACCTGTACTTTTTATTTTCCTCTGGATTTTTTTTTTCAAAGTTGCCTATCTTGGACAATATAATTTGAAGAACAGAGACCGCATGAAACTTCAATGAATTTAATACTTTTGCCTCCGTGTAGTACCAGTTCTTCGTCACCGGATTTTCCATATCTATTTTTTTTTTATTATTATTATTCGCATGCTAACTGTAGTTCAGTGGGTGTGATATCCCACGAACTTTCAACAAATCTGATTTTGTCAGAAAACAAGTGAAACGCTGCGTCTTGGAGAAGATTTAAGATTAAAGGTGGACGCTAAAGGCGTGCGCTTATGTGATATGGGCGGGGTGGGGGTGGGGGGGATCTGGTTCTCCGTGGTTCAGTTTGATGGAGGTAGTGGTAGAGCCCGAGGCTTTGCTAGAAAAAAAAAAGTTGGTAACGGTCATGCTTGGTATGCAGTGTTAAGATTAGATCTGCGAGACCATATACGCCACACCATCAACCGAATATTTCAATCTTTAAGACGGTGTGGTTATTTTATCATCTACTAAAATCTGTTTTATTCATTCCAGCTTTCCTGCCTTCTTATTTGCAGCTGTATATTGTCTATTAAAGCAATGTATTGCCTGGTTTAAACGTCGTGCGTTCCATTCCCTGATTATGGCATAATGCCAACAGTAGTGAAAAACGAAGGTCTAGTCAATATCTAAAGCTATACTTTTACATAGATTTTCAAGTTTTTCTAGCTCGTGATATCATTTATTATCGGGGGGAGAGGAGTATTCGGTTGCCAATTATTTATTTTTAGAAAGAGTGGGGGAAAAAAAAAAAAGGTTTAGTTACTTTTTTTTTTTTCAGCTGGGTTTTTATTTATTTATTTATTTTATTAGGCAGCGTTTTTCAAAGGGACTAGTGTTAAAACTGTAAACTAAGACACGATATTTGGTTTCAGTGTATTTGTATGTGAACGATGTTTACTAATTTTCGTAACTATCAGCAGATGTAGAAATGTAAAACTTTAACGTTTTTGTTACGGGATATTGTTTTGCATAATTATTACTCGGAGAAACAAAAACACAAATGAAAAATAATTCCATCACTTACCACTAGACTTGGCAATAATTAAAAATTCTGAATAATATTACAAGTAAATATAATGTATTATTATTATTATTTTACAGTAAAACGTAATTAAATAGTAAGTTATCAGCAGAAAAAAGTGGCGTTTCGTCTCTTAACAGTTTTCTGCTACAGACTGTGTGTGTGTATATATAATTATTATTATTATAAAGTAGAGACTCGGAGGAATGGTCCATATTATTCTTTTGTGTGTAAGCCGGGGGGGGGGCATACTCCCCTGGCTTTTATTTTTCACTAGGACATAATAAGGTTTAAATATAGTATAGATAATATTACCATTGCTGCTGTTTTAAAGTGTTAATTTATGAATGGTTGTTGAGTTCAGTTTCACGAGTATGAGATATGTAACTTCACTGGTTCTATCGTTTCTAAGTCAGCAATGTTGTTTTTCTCTTTATTTTCCGCTGACGTTACATCATTGATAAATCTTTTTTGTATTCATTTATACTAAATGTGATGGCCCTATTAACGTTCGTCAGATTTGTTACTCGTAGTTTCACCATTAAATAAATAATAGAGAGATTCACAATTTTCAAAGTTAATTTGACAGACGGATCCACTTATATAGTCTTCATTATTTAGTTACTGTTTTATATTCAGTCCCATACCCGTTTCCATCTCTTGTTTTTGTTCCGAGTTTGATTCAAAATATTATAATCAGTTTTCCTCCTATTTTCTACGCCCCCCAGTAGCACAGCGGTACGTCTGCGGATTTATAAACGCTAGAATCCGGGTTTCGATACCCGTGGTGGGCAGAGCGCGGATAGCCCATTGTTTAGCTTTGTGCTTAATTACAAACAAACCTATTTCCTGTGTATGGTTTGATTTGCTTATTATTTATTTGCATTTATTGTGTGTGTGTGTGTGTGTGTGG
>NW_013667532.1:153885-168646 GCF_000517525.1 Limulus polyphemus
CAGTTAATAAACAATTTTAGAGGGATTTCCGAACAATGCCAAAACTTTATAACTGACAAGTAGTTTACGCACAGTTTTTCGTCATTCAGAGGTTTCGTGTATGTAAAGGTTTATCGTACGCCCATGTGTTAAAATAAATCGTAAATACTTATCATTGCACATTTTAATGGTGGCAACATGTACACTTGAGTGAAATCCAACAGATATGCCTTCCAAAGTGACAGGGTTCGAATCCCCGTCCCACCAAACATGCTCGCCCTTTCAGCCGTGGGGGGCGTTATAATGTGACGGTCAATCCCACTATTCGTTGGTAAAAAGAGTAGCCCAAGAGTTGGCGGTGGGTGGTGATGACTAGCTGCCTTCCCTCTAGTCTCTCACTGCTAAATTAGGGACGGCTAGCGCAGATAGCCCTCGTGTAGCTTTGCGCGAAATTCAAAACAAACAAACCAAAGTGATAACCCTACGATTACCAACAATTGCGGTCGCAAATGCTACGTCTGCGCAGATCAAATATCATAAACAGTCGTGCAAAAAAAAATAAAAAAATAATAAATAAAATAAACAAAGGTCAGGGTCCGTATCCTGATGTTACCGGCCATTAAACATAGGTTTGAGTCAGCTTCTGGATTAGTGTCGAGCACTAAACAAAGGTAGGGGAACATCGTTTTGATTGTTACCGAGCACTAAAAGGTGGGGGGATGGCAGCTTTTTGATTTGGTTCTGAGCTCTAAATAAAGGTGGAGGGTCAGCTTCTATTTGGTACCCGGCATTGTTTTTATTTTTTACTACCATTTGTGTTTAAATGGGTTCTTCCATCTAAATACTCTGATAATTAACTAAAATCTAAATGCTTTTTTTAACTTAAAAGTTATTATATTGTGTGTATCTTTAGCGGTTATGTTTCGAAGCTTGTGTTCTTTACACTTTTACTAAACATTTTTATATTTGCACCATGTGTGTCATTACTTTCTGCCTACTAATTCACTGAAGCTTAAAATTACGTACTATTCTAGCTAAAGGAAATATCTTGACTGTTTAACTGTGCGTGTATGTTACGTAATTGTTTATAGGTTAGAGGAAAAAGTGTGTGTGTGTGTTTTGGGGCTAGAATCACACGTTTAACCTTAATCGTTCATGTTGTCCATTTTATTTAGAGAAACCGTTACGTGACAACGGACCCTAGATAACGATTTGTTTTAAAACTTCTGTATTCTTAAAAAAACAAAAAAAAATCTTGAATAAATGACCCTTGTATAAAGCGTATTATAACTTTACGTATCGCTACATTGTTACTTACATATTATAGATACGTTTAGTTCTGGCTCCGTCCGTGTAAAGAACCAGGTCAGATGATTTGATCGCCACCAACTTACGGATTATCAAATTAACTGACTGTCATGATCTCGTATATTCGTGAGTTTAGGACTGTTCTGAGAACTGGGTTAGCTTTTCAAAAGTGAGAAAAGTACCCCGATTTTGATCTTTTTAGAACTAGCGAGAATTTAATCATATGTAAACTTTTAGAAGTCTCATATCTGCTTTCTGATAAGTGAAGCTTATAAAAGAATCGGTTACACCCAAGGAGAAAGATAACGTATTAAAAATGTCTTTGGAAACATGGATAAGTATATTAAATACAATAAATTACACATTTTATACTTCGTGTTTTAAGCAAGTTTTATTTCGTAAATGTGAACTTTGAGTAGGAAACAATTTTCTCATCTAAAAAGAGATAAAAAGGTTAGCATTACATAGTATTGATCCAGCTGGTTTCCAAGGATATAGCTCGAAACTGGAATTTTTAGCTTGTCGTGGGCATACGCTCTGTTACCTATTACAGAATAGTTTTCTACCAACAACTTTGTTCTTTCTTTTTTTTTTAGTTGAGGGGGGGGGGGTCCATGTACATATAATATTTTCCAAAACTATCATATAACCAGTTATTATACTTTCACCGCTGAACACATTTAAGAAATATCCCAATTAAAGTTTCGTTTTGAAACTCTCGTACCTGTACGAAACTAAGTTATACAAAATCAGCAACCTTCGCAATGTTTAAATGATACGGATTTCCTTTTAATTGTTAAATCAGGGAGAAAACTTGTGCTTCGAGCACGAAACGTTTTTTGTTGTTGTTGTTGTGGTGGTGGTGGTGGTATTTTGCACTTGAATGCACAAAGTTTATAAATGTAATTCTGTGTATTTAAGGTAACTAAAACAGTTAAGTGACCTGTCTAGACTGCTCACGCATGAGTTTAGGTGTACGTAGAGTTCTGAACGAATCTGATGGCCGTGCGAGGCGTCTCCATGGCTGCGAGGTTAAACCAACTAAACATCTAGTGCAAAAGGCACTTCGAGTCGAATGGTCTGATCACAAATGGCAAACCGATAAACTTATCTAGTTAAGAGACACCAGATCTAGCGATGCTTTCAAAACTTGGGTATCGGGAACAAGTATTAAAACTGAACATTTCTTAATTTGTTTATAGACACTTAAGAAATGCACGTACAAAACCGTTACACATAAACACTAATGTCTAAGATGGGGCTCTGAGGGATGACAGATCCATTTCCTAATTTCCTCTCCCTTTGCAATGCATGGTACCACCTACGTTCCACCCCACCCCCTACACACTTGTTGACATCACTTGTACTTCCCTACACATAATTTAATTTTTACATAGTTCAAAGAAGTTTAAAGTGCTTCCCACGAACGCACTGTACTATTTTACGTCTATAGATGTACAATCCTGAAAAACAACAACTTAAAAATAGAAAAGCGTGTAAAGGTGCACTACTGAAATATTTTTTATTAACTAATTGTGTGAAATCCTGTACCCAGTATGAATAGGAATAAAAACCAAAGGTGAACCAACATGTCCCATGTTGCCCTTAAAAGTAATATTATTACCGGTTTAGTCAATCAATGTTTTTAAGTTCACTGGTACAAACAAGCCACAAAATCCTCTATCCTCATTTTTCTAGAATCTTCTTACGATTACAATCGTACAGGACCATAGACAGAATTCGCCGTATAGGGTACGGTCAGTCTCTGGCAGTTGAATGAGAGTGTGCCGTATACACGGTGTACAGGTTGCAAAAATTCCACGCGCGTTTAGAGCAGCTAACTTTGAATAATAATAATATAAAAACACGCAAAGAACCTAAAAAACAAGTTATTCTTTATCTGTACATATTATATGTTGGAGTATGCCTAGCTATTAAATTTTAAATTATAGCTCGGTGTGAAGCGTAATATGAAAGCTAGAAATTTCTATCACGGGTTTTGTTGTCCTTTGTCGATTTCATAAAATTCCGATTAAAAAAAATACACAAAGAATATTCAATTACCTATCACCAAATGTACTTATAATATAGCAAGTGTTTCCAAACAGTAATTTAAAACGGGCGAAATTAAGACTTTAGACGTTCTATCATTCAAAGGCGCCCTCTACCGATATTACCGTAGTTATTGTGAATGTACTATATGGTGAACTTTGTTTTCAGTTGGCTACCAGTTAATTGTTTGATCTCGATCTATGGGAAAAATAGAGAAAAAGACTTGCGTGTTTCACAACTACACTCTCTGTGTTCAGCCATGATGTACCATTTTATAGTTGTGTTTCAACTGGATAAAACTAACCTGTTATATTCACGGATTGGTTCTGTATAAAAGTTGATTTATCATTAAATTGTTTATTTTTTTTTATTTATAGGGCAAGGAGGCCCTATACATTGTTTGTTTTAAAGCGAAGCAACATTAGGCTATCTGTTGTGTACATCGCGAGGAATCGAACCCCATATTTTATCGTTGTACGTCAGTAAACTTGCCGCTGTTGTTAAGCGCAAAGCTACCCAATGAACTATCTGTCCACTGCATGTATCGAAACCCGATTTTTATCGTTATAAGTTCTCAGACTTACTGCTGAGCCACTAGGGGTGCCCCACCCCCATACGTTAAACTTGCGATACTTTATTAATTCATACAAACTGTCATTACTCAAATAAACGTTCTTTATATTTTCGTTTAATTTTTTTTTTCACTGCATTTTTTTAAGGAACATTTATCTGTTTTTGTTGCGCTATGATTCGATATTTCTCAGTATCATTATCATCCGCATGGCTGATTTGAATAATCTGCAAACAAGTTGTTTTAATATCTCTTATTAACATTTTCAACTCGCTGATCTGAAGTAAAAAACACACCCTAAAACCAACAGGTATATTTTTCTGGCAAATAACGTGTAGTAAGATCCAGCTAGTGCGCTTGTTGGTAAATGGTTATTTCGTCTGCATGGGTGCGGTCATCTGACTCACTGAGTTATTGGAGGGGGGAAGGAATCTAGGAAAAATCCCCAGGGGTGGCGACTAGCCAAGCGGAGAGTGCACGAAACACTTTCGCTGTTTCGTTTATTATCGCCATAAAAGTAGGTCAGTGGGACAAGGCAGATTCTTTAATTTGGTTGGTTCTTGTTTTAACTGTTTCGGACGCTTACTATTTCTAAGTTCATTCCGTTAATTAAGTAGCTCGGTAATCATTCTTCGTACTTAAGTGGTGCTGGTCGAGCATAAATTAATGAACATTTAGTTCAGTTTAGGCTAATAATAATAGAAATAAAATCACCAAAATTCTGATTTTGTGGGGGGAACTAAGCTCAATACGTGGCGAGTAAAGCTAATGTTCTTCCCCCACAGAAAACAATGATAGGTTCTTGTTATTTTGGTGCTGAAACCCATGAAGTGGTTTCTGTGCTCTGGTTATTAATCAAGACGTGCCTGCACAGTTTTTTTTGTTGTGTGTGTGTGTATATTTAGACTTTTCACCAAATGTATGATATACTTTATACTGCCATGTCCTACCTGGGTTCATCGATCATACAAAATTGGAGCATTTTTATGCTGTATTTCAGTTTTTTTTAAACATAAAATAAGACGGCGAGGAATGCATACCCCTCTTTACACAACCGTGTGGGGGGGGGGGGGTCGAGGATGGAACTTTACTCACGCAATACACTTATGGCAGCTTACATAGTTTTCTTAATCAAACAAGTTATATAAAACACCGCAAATCTTTTACAACCCCTGTATAGCAATTAACAAATAGATACGTTTTATTAAAGCTAGGTTCAGGACAGATACACATGGAAGGATTCGGTGGAACCCTTCGAATCCCCAGTTCCTACGAGTCTGTATTACTAGGTCTTTTAGCTTTAAAAAAATTGGGGGGGGGGGGATAGTACGATCGAACTTTCGAATTCCCAGTTCCTACGAGTCTGTACTACTAGTGGTCTTAGTGTTGTTTTTTTAAAGTTAGGGGGGTTCGATCGAATTCCCAGTTCCTATGGGTCTGTACTACTAGGTGTTTTACTGTTACAAAAAGTTGGGGGGGGGATATCAATGTTAATTTTTTCTTACGTGTTATTTAAAGATAGAGACATCTAAAGTATGACAATTTTCACACGTGTGATTCTACCGTCTTTTATTGGTTTGTTTGTGTGAGTATGTACTACGAACTTTTCTACCCGCAGGTTGACGATCAAATGAAACTTCTTCAGAACTCTTGGAGTGACCTGCTTCTGCTGGACCATATGTATCACCGAATCCATAACTGTCTCCAAGAAGAAACCATCTTACCAAACGGACAGAAATTCGATCTGCTAGAAATGGCTTTATTAGGTCTCCGGTCTTTATCCGAACAGTTCCATCGATTAAGTGTTAGACTCCAGGATCTGAAGTTCGATCGCATAGACTACATATGCCTCAAAATGTTAATATTACTTGATCCAGGTGAGGTATACGTTGGAAAGATATTTTTTTTGTAATTTCGTTTGTTTGTTTTGAATTTCGCGCAAAGCTACACGAGGGCTATCTGCGCGCTAGCCGTCCCTAATTTAGCAGCGTAAGACAAGAGGGAAGGCAGCTAGTCATCACCATCCACCGCCAATTCTTTGGGCTACTCTTTTACCAACGAATAGTGGGATTGACCGTTACATTATAACGCCCCCACGGCTGAAAGGGCGAGCATGTTTGGTGGGACGGGGATTCGAACCCGCGACCCTCAGATTGCGAGTCGAGTAATGAGACACTCTTTTAAACTCCAACCCATTACGAAGTACCACACTCGTCTTTATTATTGTGTTTTTAAACTTGCCACTTTTTACTATGCAACAAAATCTAAGTGCAGTGAAATAACCAACAGTTCTTCTGGCCTCGGTATGGTTCCAGATAGTTCCGCGTTCTTTAAGTAGGGTTGTACAAGATTATAGTTGTACTTACTTGAAAAATAAGTTGTTGTTTTTTTTGTGTGTGTTTTGTTTTGTTTGAAGTTAAGCACAAAGCTAAACAATGGGCTATCTGTGCCATGACCACCACGAGTATCGAAACCCGCTTTCTAGTGTTATAAGTCGGCAGACATACCACCGTGCCACTGGGAGGGGGGGGGGGGTTGTTTAAGAATATTAAGGAACAATATATATGATACGAGAACAATTTTTTATTTTATTTATAATTTAGCACAGTTTGATCCCAACTAATTGAAAGTGGGCAACATGTTGTTACTCGTTTATTGTTTACCGATTACATGGGCCACGATCACCGTGAGGCAATATCGAATCAAAACTGCGTTAGTAAAGAAATGCCAAACGCCACATTACATATACAGCATTATATAAAAAAAACACCATTTTCTGATTTTATAGTAAAAACAAACAATAAAGAATTAGGTTCTGTTGCTTGTTGAATTTCGCGCAAATTTACTCGTGCACTATCTGCACGAACCGTCCCTAATTTTAATCTGATAGCCTAGAGGGGAAGGTGGTTAGTAAACATTACCCACCAACTCGTGGACTAATCTAAGCGAATTTGACTGTCACCCTTATAACGCATCCACGGCCCTAAAATGCGGAGCGCAATTTTTTTTTTGGGGGGGAGGGTAAAGGGACCCTCGGGTTTACAGTCCGGTACGTTAACTACTGGGCCGCTCTCGGTCAGAGAGAAGGAAGGGAGGGGGTAAAGAAAAGTAATTAATTATTTCCAAGGGAATTTTGTGTCATGGTTTTCGTATTTTAATTCTGTGTGATTTCAATAATAGAAGGGAAAGTTTGGGTGTGTCCTATATTTTACGTACGAACTCTAACCGTAGGTTATTAAGATAAAATCTCGATTTCAAAAGAAAGTTTGATTAATTTTAACAAATATGTATTTGTGTAGCACTACTGTTATGTAATTTTTTCACCCCCATTAGAAGCCCCACAAATTACCAATGTCAAGCTGACTCATGAAGCACACGAGGGGACCAGACAGGCTTTATTGGAGTACTGCGCTTCATTTTATCCTGAATATCCGGTAAAAACAACTACTTTCTATTGTATATATTTGAAGCAACGAAACAAATGTTTGTGTACAACTAGCTCCATCTACTGGAACTTTAATTCATTAATTATTTTAAATATACTGATAAAGATTAGATTTGATACTTCATGTACTTATTATTGATGATTTATATAGTCTGTAAACTTAAATTAAGCTGAATGTACTTTCGCTGCTTACCAGTAACTTGTTATAATAACATTATTTATAATTATTATTATTATTCGGGAGTATAAATGTAGGGGGGGGACTACCAGAATTATCACAGAAGATAAATGTTTTTCTCCTTCTAATCTTTGCGTTTCTTTACAATACAAACCATTTAATTTTAATCATTTGGCCATCTGCCACATCTCGTAATCCATCTAATTTGTGTATGTAAATAATTGGAGTAATCTCCGTAAGAGGCAAAGAACAAGTCTAAACAGATGTCACGTACTGCAGGTTTTTGAGTAAAGATCTCTAAATAGTTTATGATGTAAAGTTTCTGCTTCTCTGTTATTATGTACCTTATGGTCTTTAAATGTTTTTCATCGCAACAAATACAACTTGCATTAAGAATATTTCTCTCCATAACATAACTGTCTCCTAGTGAACTTTCAACCCTTATCTTCTCCATTTATGCCCAAGTTTCAAATAACTTATTGGTAGTTACATCACTGACTATATATCTGAAACCGCCATGTGACTAGAATGTAATGATGCACCAAAAATGATTTCTTCAAGTTCCAGAAAGATGATGTCATCAGAATCTGACAACTTTGCGAGGTACAACCAACGATTTTGTTTTTATATTTCATGCAGTAAAAAAGACTTAAAAACAATTCTACCTAGTTACTAGTGACCTACCTTTTGCAGGGGACAGGGTTTGTTTTTGAGTTCCAACATGTACAGCTAGCTTTCCATGATAATTTAACTAAAATCTGTGCAGATTATTTAAAGTTAACCAAGGAAACGCAAGTATCTAAATTTCGTCTCTCTCTCTCTTGCAGGACAAGTATGGTCATCTTCTCCAGACTATGACTGAATTAAGGCACATCAGTACACAAGGCGAAGACTTTCTGTACTACAAGATGCTTAGTAGTAATGCATCAACGCAGACTCTTCTAACAGAGATGTTACATACAAGAAAAAAATAACATTTATTAAATATTAGCATCTTCTGTTTCGAACCCATATTGTTGTACTAGCAACTTCAGATGTAGACAAGTATGACTGATCTTTGTGTTTAAATCATCCCGAGTGACCTGATGTCAAAGTAAAAAAACAAAACCCACCACAGGATGCAAAACAACCAGTGTAAGAAACTGTGATGCCAGAAGGTTTTTTTTTTTAAAAAAAAAAGAAACATGGTCCTAGTGAACATCACTCGAAATACAAGGCTTTTAATGCAAGTTTACCAGTTTCTTGTTTTGTGCTCTGCTGTTGGCCTAGTTGTATATGATAAACCTTCACTGTCACGATACACAATTTGGTGATCTGTTTTTCTATATGCTTATTTGTGTAGAAGAAGAAGAAAAAAAAAATCACTGCCATATTCCAATTTTTTTGTGTGCTGGAAATAGTTTTATATAATTTGAATCAAGAAATGGCCCAAGATGTAATAAAGAAGAAAAAAAACTAATTAGAAAATTGAATTTCCATTTAACTCAGGGAAAAACAAAACCATCCAGTTAAACTGCACTCGCCTGCAAGTCGGACTGGAGAATTTGTAACACCACAAATCTAGGCAGAATCCAGATAACAAGAACAAGCAACCTTTAAACACTGCTCTGAACACAAACAAACTGAATAGAATACTGTTGTTGTTGTTGACAAGATATGTTTGTCATTGTTGTTAAATGAATGGTGCATTAAAAATGCACATAATATGTATACATTCCTTCTTTCTTTGCCATAGCTACGAGATTAGTCTGAAAGGCTGCAGTGTTATTCTTCAGCTATTGGTGTTGGGTTTCTCTGTGGTGATAGACAGAAAAAATAAGAACTTTTATAAATGTGTGTACATAGCAGAACTATGGAAGATACGAGCTGATATACATATATATATGAACCCATACGTTATTGTAATATTGGCAAAAAGTGGAAATAATTATATGTTTGTTATACTGGTTTATGATGACTTGTTTAATCTTAAACTGTTTTATCTAAAAAGTATACAAATTGGTCACAAGTTTACTGCTAAATGCAAGGAACATGAATTCACATTAATCACCAAGGTTTTTATTGGAATAAAAATAAATAAATGTATTACAGATTCGAGTAAAACTAACTAAAACAAACCAGGTTCTCGTATGTAATTCCATGACATTTTGAAGACAAGTTTTAACATCTTAGGAATATCAAAATTCATGAAAAAATATACAATAATGACTAGAAAAAAAAAAGTCATTAAATTCTTTAATCTTTCTTCATACAACATAATGTCGGACCTTTTAGTGTTTAAACATACATATTTTTTTCCTCATCATACAAACAAGCTTAATACGACATCAAAGTGGCCCTAACTCGCCAAGTTAAATGAGCTGTCATGGCGGGATCAGTAAAGTAAAATACCAGATGGTAGTACTATTCAGAATTACTGTGTCCTTCTGTAAATGTGCAAGTTA
This sequence comes from Limulus polyphemus, assembly GCF_000517525.1. Taxonomy (NCBI): domain Eukaryota; kingdom Metazoa; phylum Arthropoda; class Merostomata; order Xiphosura; family Limulidae; genus Limulus; species Limulus polyphemus. Next base: position 163,863 of record NW_013667532.1, read on the forward strand.
TAAAACAATAGAAAATTCAGCATATGCCATGATAGCAACCCATATATTATAAGGGTCATGGGCTCCCAAACTTTTTCAGCACAATGTCCACCAGAACATTTCTGTATCCTAACTGAGCCCCCACCCCAAATAAATCTATAGATAGTGTTTGTTTTTGAATTTCGTGCAAAGCTACAGGAGTGCTATCTGCGCTAGCCGTCCCTAATTTAGCAGTGTAAGACTAGAGGGAAGGCAGCTAGTCATCACCACCCACCACCAATTCTTGGGCTACACTTTTACCAACAAATAGTGGGATTGACCGTCAAATTATAATGCCCCCACAGTTGAAAGGGCGAGCATGTTTGGTGTGACGGGGAATCGAACCCGCGACCCGCAGATTGATTGCGAGTCAGGTTCCCTAATGACCTGGCAGTGCTGGGTCCTATAGATAGTGAGTACCTTAACAGTATTGTGTATTTAGTATGGTTTCCCCAATACTTTCCTATAGCCTCCAATTTGGGAACCCTTGGTCTATGGTTTAACTGTTTCGATACTTCAGAAACTCAAAACTTCACTTCTGGTGAATATAATGCTATTTAAACTTGTAAGGTCTGGCTTTTCCCCCATGTGTACTCTTATTTTAGAGACTAAAATTACAAATGCAAGGCATAAAATCAGCTAACAATTAAACAAAAAATAACATTTATACTAAATTTTGAGATATAAAAAAAAGGGGGAGGGGGATGTTTATTTATTTGAGATACAAGTTGAATAATTTCATAAAATATATCACTGAGCAAAAACAAATCTTTTTAACATAGTATGTACAACTGTGAAGAAGGCTTAAAGTCTGATTTGAGTTTCTATTCCCATGACGCAACAACAAGCTAAGAACTCGTATTTTATGCTTCGGTAACTAATGAGCAGCGACTGCTATATACTACACTTGAAGAATTTCAATACTACAAAAACCATAAGAGCTTGTGGGTCCCAACTACTTTGAAAAAATGGGGGCCTTTTTATTTGTTCACGAGGAGAGAGAAAAAAAAATGGATTCCTTCGTATTTTTTACGTAAAACATCAAAATGTCCAAATTTAAAATTTTCTTATTTATTACTTTACTAACTGTAATAACATTTGAATATTTTCTACATTACGGTGATTTACCAGGATACCCATGATGCTCTTCCCTATCACGTAATACACAATTGCTGATTGGTAAATTCGTAATATGGACGTAACATTTAATCCTGCAACAACCGTATAAATGCTGAATTTGAAACATAATGCAGAGAAAATATCACAATATCAATGTAATTTTAATCTGCATCTCTAGGACATGTGATAATAGTAATTTATTCTTATCCCTGTGCATTTACATGTAGAAAGTGTGTTGATACAAACACTATTTATTAATGGTGTGGATTAGTGGCTGTCAATGAGGAACATATCTTCTTAAACTGATTTTTTTTTGTCACAGAATAAATTCATTGGATGTAAACTACACTCTTTCTAACAACACTATTAGACTTGGAAGAAAGATGCTTATTAAAATAACTGACTCCACTTTATAAGTACATAGAGTATGAACTTAAAATTTTAAAGTTGTCATAGCAGAGAAGGAAATTTAATGAGGAACATATCTTCTTAAACTGATTTTTTTTTTGTCACAGAATAAATTCATTGGATGTAAACTACACTCTTTCTAACAACACTATTAGACTTGGAAGAAAGATGCTTATTAAAATAACTGACTCCACTTTATAAGTACATAGAGTATGAACTTAAAATTTTAAAGTTGTCATAGCAGAGAAGGAAATTTAAAAAAGTATTTTATCAATCTGTTATTCCACTGGAAGTGAATACAACTGCCAAAACATATTTCAATTTAACCTGACCTTCCTTAAGCTAAGAATTGTTACAAGAACATAATAATGTTTCTTAGAAATAATAATAAAGAAACCTAAACTGTAAAGGAGTGAAATAACGTAATTCAAACTGCAACTGAAAATTATCCAAATACTAAAGTTCCATGGTTTATTAAAACGTTTTTTTTTGTTCATAATTTGTAAAAATTCATGCAGCTTTATCATCAGAATACCCTTTTTTTTTTCATCAAACATTTCTATTGGAAAAGGTTACACTTTCTGCACCTGAAAGAACATACTAGAACACCACAAGGGTGGTAATGTGTTATTTTGTTTCAATAGCACCCAACTAACCTACTAGTGAAACTGTGTCATATCTCCCGCAAAGTAAGACGTTTGGGCTTAAAAAATCTTGGCTTTTATACAAACAAATAATAAATCTATAATAATTTTAGCTAAGCTTTTGAAAAATATATATTCAAATGCCATATGAGCTAAGCAGCTCAGAAGAAATGTAGATTTAAATGTCATGTAAGCTGAGATGCTTAGCAGAGTTTGTTAAATTTCACACAAAGATAGAGGGAAGGCAGCTAGTCATCATCATCCACTGCCAACTTTTGGGCTATCCTTTACCATCACATTAAAATACTCCTTCAGCTGAAAGAGTCAGTAAGTTCAGTGACAGAATTAGAACTCACAACCTGGGGATTGTGAGTCATATGCCCTATCCACTAGGCCTACTCAGGAGAAATTGTAAGTTCAATTGGTAGCTGTGCTGAGCTGATCAGGAGAAATGTGGTAATAAAATGCAGGTTCAAATATCATATGAGCTAAGTGGCTGAAGAGAGATGTAGGTACTAATTACATTGGAAGCTAAGCTAATTAGGATAGACGGGGATTCAAACATCAACTAAGCTAAGTTACTTAACTTTTCCCACATAAGCCTGAATGGTATGCTTTTCTAGCAGCTTACAATGTACACTTGCCTCAAAAATGGGAAAAGGCATTAATTCAACCTTACGAGTTACTAGCCTTTTTTTAATCATTTAATTAACCAGTCACAAGAAGCACTAAAAACATAAATATTTCACAAAATGGAGCTTTTTTTTGTAAAAAATTATGCACGACATGTGGTTTGAAACCTATACCAAGCCTAAAAGAAAACTATTTTATACATTTAGAGAATAAACTCTACAAAAACAAGGAAATAAAAAAAAGAACATCAGGTACTGCGAGAATTGTTGAATAACTTCATGGAAATAGACATATAGCCTATGGAATTAAAGTAAAGACTTCATACAATATAATTTCAGTATCAATGAAAGATACAACTGGATAAGAATTATGGATATTACTTTAGCTGATGCTTCAGGTTGAAAAAATCAGTGAGGAACTTTTTATAACTTCCCTGGACAGCTACCTTATTTTAAGGACATCTTGATTAATAATGTTAGCTAAAAAAAACTGGCCATAATATTTCTTCAAGGAAAAAAAAAAAAGTCCACAAATAATCCGTAGACTAGGTAAACGTGTGGTCTGACTGCCGGGAATGTGGTGTCATGCTTAAATAATTTGTTATGTGGTAGAATTGCTATAAAAGAAGCCATTTAATAACATGTGAACCTAGCCTAGACACGACTCAAGTATCCGATCAAAGGCAGCTTCTTGAATATCTAAAACTTGAAAACGAAATAATGATTTTAAGTTATTTTCTATGCAGTTGTGAATGGCAGTGATTAATATATATAATATTTCTTGGTTATATAATTGAAACTGTTAATAACTGAACAGAAGAACTTAGTTGTTAGATGGAAGCCTGTCATCAACATGGACAACTTACCACTGTTGGCCTTACATCATATTATCTTTTATATGAAAACAAATATATAAAGGAGAGGGAGGTAAGATAAGAAATAATGAAAAGTTGGTCGTAAAGGCTAGAAACAAGTTCAATATGTCATCCCAAGGCTCTTAGAACATTCTGGAATGTTTTTATTTTTTTACCATTTAAGTTTTTGTCTCATAATATATTGTAATTTTACATAACATTTTATAAGGAATTCAATGCTTGTTTCAGTATTATAAAACTGTTTAGTGATGTAATAATTTCTGCCCCTTATTTAGTGAACCAAAGTTAACATATACAGTCTGTGAAAACCTCTGAAACTCCTAAAAATATTGTCATAAAAACATCTCAAGAACAGGATATAACTCCTAAATAGTCTGTTGGTTTTAGAAACTTCATAGTGAAATTCAATTCTTCATAATGAAATCATATAAGGATTTCCTTCTTCTCCCTTTACATATTTCTATATGAGCAGGATCTTTAGCCTTAAGGGTGAGAACAACTGGAAGCTTATGTTGTGCCCAAAAATGACAAAAGTTTGATATAAAAAAAATACTTCTCATTATCGTGAGAAACTTTCAGTTTAAATGTTTTCTTCATTATTAATATTCAGTCGTATAGAATTGGTTCTTTGTTATGTTAGAAAGAAAATTGAAAATAAAACTTTTTTTTTTTTTAATTCTGGATATTTCCACTCCTACTTACATCAAGTTAATGTTTTTCAGGACGCATTCCTATTACATTAGTGATAGCCCCAAGCAACTCACTGGACTGTTTTTCCAGCTCTGTAGATATCCTTAGTGCAAGAAGTAGGGTCTTCTTCAAGTTAATCTTTGCATGCTTAAAAACAAAATGAAGAAAGTCAATTAAATTCATAACTTGAGTGCTGAAACTCCTGTAAAATAAACGCAAAAGATACATTACAATGACATTACTGTTATTAACTCAACTGTCATGAAAGAAACTTAAGTACGAACTGCGTTATAAAACAGATGGAGAAAACTACAAGTCTATACAACCACTCTAGGAAACAAGAACGTCAAGAAAACTACTCACAATTATTTAAGTTTTCAATAACTTTGTTTGTTTTT
>NW_013667532.1:169203-184656 GCF_000517525.1 Limulus polyphemus
TACTTTCAGTTTGAAGCGCTTGACTGTTTTTTATTCATTTTTCTTTTCATCAAACTTCCATAACGCAACACAGTGGGTGTGAGTAATGTAAAATCAAGAGCTTTTAAATACTTGGTTCTCAAAAATGTTTGTTTTTACTTTTGATTATGGACAAGAATATACATTTTTGTTATTGTTAAGTCCGCTTATACAATGATATGAAGTTGAATTCAATAATTTGATTTGCATTTATATGGAAGTTACAAATGAATGTATTAATTATTTTAAATACAGGATGGTGAAAAGACCAACTGATCATCTAGTGAATCACCTTTACGATGATTAGTTTTAACTGAACTCTATCAGAACTTGAACGTCACATATACACGAGACATAGAAATAATTTAATGAATAAATATTACCATATTATTCCTTCATAAACTTTAACAAGTAAGATCCAGAAAGCCTTTCTAAGTTGACAAAAATAAGTGCTTTTAAATTACTAGTTAGCTCAGACCATAATTTAACACTCTTTCAAATTTAACTGACCTGACATTTGACCTAAAGCAAGACATCTCAGTAGATCAAAGTCATCGGAAGCAGGAAGTCGTGTACAATGGATTTGAACATCACTTATTTTGTTTTTTGTTAGTTATATAACTTTTAAAAATATCCAAATCTACACTTCTTATACCATAGTGATACAGGTCACCTTACAAGAATCAAACATTCTAGTAATTTATCATAAATCTCTTACACTGCAAGAATAGTACAGTGATTTGTATGAAAAACAAACTGATATGAATTTATAATAGCATTAACTGTTTAAAAAAGATTCCAGTTTAGTATAAGTTAACTTTCCAAAAAGGTAGTAATACATAGATAGGCCTATAATTGGATATAATATATTTGATTTAGATACAAGAATTACTTTAGCTAGCTTCAAAACATCAGGATAATATTCCATAACTAAGCAATTGTCATATAAATCACACAGACTTGAAGCTAGAACACCTGTCGACTTATTAATATCTAATACATTAACCCTACGTACACGGGTGGGGGGTAAAGGGCGTAAGTCATGTCCTTTTACAGAGCGCTATTCAACACTGTATTATGTATTTGATATCAGAGTTATGAACTATTCATTTTACCCTACACTGTTGATTTAGCCACGGCTCATACCAGAATACAATACACACCAGATACGATATAAAAAGATCCTGAAAAAACTGTAGATATGCATTTTCAGAGGTTCTAGAGGTTATGCATGTGGTGTGATGGACAAAACTGTCTTTATGCTTCACTTTGCACTACATCTTGTCAGAATGTGACGTTATCAATTCATAATTATATCTTGAGTACAAATACCTTTGTAACTCATCTGATTTTCTGTGTACAAAGCTTAATGTATCTTGTGTAGACATACATAATAAATTATAGTCATTATTCTTTCAGGCAGGATTAGAATAAATTAATCTACGAGACCTTGGGCATGGTCAAATACATCACTCGAAAAGGTTTGACCTCTCGAGTCCAAAACTGAAATTAGATCTCAAATCGGTCAAGAGATGAAAGAGCTATGAGCTAATGTTTGTACTTAAAAATAAACCAAAAACCTCAGAGCCATTCTATGAGCCACTCAGCTGTGGCTATAAGTACAAATTTGTTTAATTATATAAATATTAAAAATCCTTATTTTTTTACAATTAATGAAATATGACTTTCTTGGGTTGGATTTTTTAATGGTCAACATCTATATCCACAAGCACATTTGATTAAAACACATTTGGATGGAATAAATGATTATAATCTAACCTTAGCTTTTAGCAACCTGAATCTAGGTATTTAATTAGAATTATACCTCAAATATGAAAATTTTTTAAATATCTACTGAATTAAAAGCTTAAAGGATTGGAGCATTATTCAAACTTAACAATGAACAAGTTTTGTAGCTATAATAGTGTCATGAGTCTGAATAGATCAGATTACTGTAACCCAACATTAATGTTGACTGACATGCTATAAAATATTTGAATAGTGTAATGATCCCTAAATGCACAAAGCATTAGGACATTATCATTAGTCTCAAATAGCTAAACACAATAAAGACTTTGTATATCCAAGGGCTGTTTATTTAAACATTATGAATAACACAAGACAGAATCTATGTATAGTGGTCAAATGACATATATATGTGTTTTACAATACTACATTATAAGTTAATATAGCTAACTCATGGTAAAACGTGTACAGTATTATATGGACACTTGATTTACTCCCATTGCTTCTTTTCTTTATATCTTCCCAGTAAAATATTTATATGTCACAGCTAAGCATGGATGTCACATGTTGATAATACTTTAACTATCTCTCTGGAAAGAAGAAATCAACAACAAACACATTGTACGTGAATGTGTGTGAAGAAATCAATAACAAACACATTGTAAATGAATGTGTGTGAAGAAATCAACAACAAACACATTGTACGTGAATGTGTGTGAAGAAATCAACAACAAACACATTGTACGTGAATGTGTGTGAATAAATCAACAACAAACACATTGTACGTAAGTGTGTGTGAATAAATCAACAACAAGCACATTGTACGTGAATGTGTGTGAAGAAATCAACAACAAACACATTGTACGTGAGTGTGTGTGTGAAGAAATCAACAACAAACACATTGTACGTGAATGTGTGTGAATAAATCAACAACAAGCACATTGTACGTGAGTGTGTGTGTGAAGAAATCAACAACAAGCACATTGTACGTGAATGTGTGTGAAGAAATCAACAACAAACACATTGTACGTGAATGTGTGTGAATAAATCAACAACAAACACATTGTACGTAAGTGTGTGTGAATAAATCAACAACAAGCACATTGTACATGAGTGTGTGAAGAAATCAACAACAAACACATTGTACATGAACGTTTGTGAAAAGAAATCAACAACAAACACATTGTACATGAGTGTGTGTGAAGAAATCAACAACAAACACATTGTACGTAAGTGTGTGTGAATAAATCAACAACAAGCACATTGTACGTGAATGTGTGCGAAGAAATCAACAACAAACACATTGTACGTGAGTGTGTGTGTGAAGAAATCAACAACAAACACATTGTACGTGAGTGTGTGTGTGAAGAAATCAACAACAAACACATTGTATGTGAGTGTGTGTGAAGAAATCAACAACAAACACATTGTACATGAACGTGTGTGAATAAATCAACAACAAACACATTGTACATGAATGTGTGTGTGTGTGTGCAGACTAGACACTATATTGAAACACATAAAGACAAACATCTGATATCTCTTCTATGAAATTATGACTACGTTGTTTAAGTATGCATAGCACATTCTAGCTTCATTTTATGCAGTTTAATAAACAACTGTCATTTGCTACCACAATAATCCCATTCAGTATATAACAATGGTACATATCTTACCATCAAACTGTCTTGACGATCATTTACACACGTGCAACTGCAAACCTTCTTCTTCTGTTTAATCTGAGCATTATTCCACTGTGTTTCTCCACTGTACGTACTTTTACTATGATGGTTTTCTAGTGATGTTTCTAAAAGATACAAACACATGGATATATTTGGCTTATCACATAATTAAGCCTAATATTCAGAGAACTACTTTACATAATACATTGTCACAACTTAAACACATTTCAAAGAATAACTTTAATAAGCTGGAGGAAATATGTAGTGTTGAAAAATGCACAGAGTTCGGTTACAAGAATGTTTACGCTTTTTAAATAGATACCTTAAACCATAAAAAAATAAAACATCTAAACAAGAAAACTTAATCGTGCTTGGAGGAAGAATGATAATAGTATTATGAGATTAACGTGTCCAAAGGCTTTTGGATAAGCTAGTTTATTTTTGAGTTTTCATTTAATCAGGTTTGAACTAGAGACACGAATACCAGTTTTAGTGATCATAAACTACAAATATATTTGTTAGGCAACACGGCTACGTCAAGTTATGAAGCTTTTAATAACGTTCTGTGCTGAAGCATATTTTTCCTATTAAATTATGGTTATTTAAAGATTTTCTCAGTTAGGACTTATTTTATTTTTTTGACAGAGATGAGAGGATGCGAGTGTGTGTCTGTTCAGGTTGACTGTTGAACTCGGCAGTTCAAATGTTTCTTTTATCACCTTATGTACCTTGAATTTTTATATATCGTTCTGTATCTAAGATGGCCAAAGGTCTAAAATATTCTTCATAATTTTACTCACTATATCTGTTAGCACAAAAATTTAAAATTTTCACACAAAATTCTTCAACGTTACAGACAATGTAAAAAGCTGTTACATTCCATCTTTTTATTCTGAGGTATTGTTACATATCTGGTCGTTTGTTAATTTCCGGTATAAAATTTTTTCTACGAACTTCAGCGATACAAGTCCTTTCTTAATTAAAACTAGTTTATTCTTTGTTACAAACTTTGTAATACACAAAATTCCACAGTCACTTTAAACTTAACAACCTTTATAACACACGCTATAAATCACAGTGATTCACACACTTTACTTACGATGCCTACTGTTCGCTTGACTCAATTATCTCTATCTTCAATCTATCTGCCTATCTCTGCAATTCTATCTTTTTTGCCGGCTTTATTTGCCAGGCTTATATACTAAAAAAGAGGATGCCTGGAACAAACTAGAGTTTCCAGGAAAATTCATGATCCTTTTAGAAACTTCAGCATGCATGCTCCCAGTGTCGCATGACTTCCGCTGTCGTAACAGTATTATCTTACGAACCTTTCTTTAACAAATATTAAGTTTATTATGTGATAGCTACAACTATACAAAATATCCTCATAAAGCATCAATAGATGTTAAATTCATGGCAAGAGTTAATAACTTATTAATAAATAACATACTTATGTCATTAAGAACCAACGCATATTTCAAGAATTATACTGAAAATAGCAAATTATATGCAAAATATGAATTTATTTTCATATTAAAGGTGCATTTAATTAGTTACATTTCCTTACACCAAAAAACATTATCATAATTGATTTCCTGGCTTTATAAAATTTTCTAGAGTGTTTATTTATAACCAAAATTTGGTGATGATAAGAAATATAAAAAAATGAAGGGTTAATTTGGACTCGTTTTCAAATTCTCCTGTGAGAAATTGTGTTGGAAAAAAACAAACAAGAAAGCAACAAAGCATTAAGTTCACAAACATACCTAATATTAGTTTATAATAAGCCTACTTGTTTTCACTAATGTAGTGTTATGTTCTTGAGCTCCTTTAAGACTTATAAAAAAAGAAATAAACTAATGATCAGGGCCAGTTCTAGTAAATTAAGAGACACATATAAAGTTCAAACTCCTTCTTATTTGAGACAGAGGCAAGTCTTGTTTGACAAATACTCAGTAACATGCTTTAAAAGTATAAGTTGATGAGAAAATAATCATTAGCTGAGAAATTCTTGAGGAAAACAATAAAATATAAACACAAAAAAAACAAGTTCTCCACTGATATCAAAACACCTAAAATGTTTAGTTTCTTAACAAACAATAACTTTATTTATAGAAGTAACACATAACACCAACATGGGAATGAATGTTATCAGTGTTAAGGTTATAAGAAATTAACTTAAATGTTCTTACTGACCATTATTTTGAACTCTGTGAACGGGGTGAATAAGGATTATACAAAGTGATGATTTTAATAAAATAGAACTTGGTTACAGTGTTTTTATACCTCGGCCTCTTATGAGAAATTATTACTTTGTGACAAAATTTTGGAAGAAAGAGTGCAAAAAATTAAACAGAATGTATTTTTGTTTTTAAGAAGAGTTATGAAGAGAAGAGCATGAAAAAGGGTTTGAATCCAAAGTTTTATTATTATTTATTGAATTTCTATCTACAAATATTTGAATGGTCCACAAATTCTTTTTATATTTTGTGAAATAGTTGCCTAATATCTTTATCGTGGTGTAAGTGACTGCGTGAAGCACTTTTATAAAAAAAATTACATGTTTTTGATTTTTTGGAACACTTTCTGTACTTTTGGATCCTTAAAAGTAGAGGGTGGAAATTAACACTCAAATTACCACCTATTTTTTATACCATTCACTGCCAGTGGGAGTTCACATGTTGCATTAAATTGTGTAGTTTTATGATTTTTGCCAGTTATAAAACACATTTTCCATGCCTTGGAGAATCCAGCAATAATTAGTATGATTAATTGCAATATTGATGATATTTTTGTGAGTCATGTTTATTAGTAACCCTCTAACCACCTAAATCATGAATCCACAAGTAATTTGGTGTGTACACAGTTTAGAAAAATTATATCTCTTCATCCATCAATAATTCTACGATTAATTGGCCTAACTGGCTACAATATTGATGATATTTTTGTTTTTTGTGAGTCATGTTTATTAGTAACCCTCTAACCAGCTAAATCATGAATCCACAAGTAATTTGGTGTGTACACCGTTTAGAAAAATTATATCTCTTCATCCATCAATAATTCTACGATTAATTGTCCTAACTGGCTACAATATTGATTAATAGATGATAATCACAGGAATGGATAAATAAAAAAAAATGTTTTTCTATATAGTTTTGCTGACAAAAGTACTAAACATTAAAGTTATAAACAAAGTGTACAATTCAAGAAACAGGAAATAAGTTTATATTACAATTCTCACTGTTACATATTGATCACACAAGTAAAAGTTATTTTTCTTTTAAATATTCATTGGCCCAATAAGACAACATAATACTATTTATATGGAATATAAAAGTATAAAAAATACACACACACCAATTGTACTTCATCAATCAACTCACCACATAAATATTAGTCCACAAGTCTGCACTAGAATGGATAAAAATAAATAAACTGCACAAAATTTATGCATAGTTATGAAATTTTTATTGGCAAGTGGAGACACAAATATCCTAATGACAAAGATTACTAAGTTACCTATGACCAGTATCGTTAAATTAATTAGTAACCGGCACTGATTAATCAGTAATCAGCACACCTCTCCAGAAAAGGACTTTTTTTTAATTCAAGACTATATATTTTCAAGATAATAGTGAAGCACTGTTCATTCTCACAAGCCAATATTAATGGTATTATACACAAGTGCAAGATCTGTAAAGATTATAGTTTTATTAATATATAAAACTTTGCTCTTTATACTACATTGTAGTATAGATCCATCACGTAGGTTTGTGATTTGGTGGAAATACTTTCTTATACATATTATATACATATAATGTAAGGACAATAAGGAGCTTGTTGACATATCTAGGCCATCCAATCTACTATACTAAACCCTAAAATAACAATAAAACACCTAAGGTCAGCCCTTGTCATTCAAATATTTATAAGCCTTTCCTTATGCTCCCTTAAATTAAATACATCTACCACATCTGAAAGCTACCCATTCCAAAGGCCAACCACCCTGTTAGAGATATAAAACTGTCTTAATTGTAGATGACTGTTACCTTAATATAATTTATGTGTTCCCTAGTCTCATTATTCAGTATGAAAGAAGATGATACATGAACACTACACAAATCCCCCCAACAACTTAAGAAGTTCTAACTCTAACTCTTTTTTTTTTTCAAGAGAAAATAATTTCAGAAATCTTAAGCTATTCTTGTATGACAACCTTTATATCCCAGGTACCATCCTAGTAGTCCTCCTCTGAACCTTTTCCAATAATTAAATGTCCTTTCTAAAGTAAGGAGACCGTAACTGAATACAGTACTGTAAATGTTGCCTATCCAATGACATTATAACCTATCTAGACTTGTAATTAATATTCCAGTATATACAACCTAATATCCTTATAGTATTTAGGCACTTGTGTATAAAGTTAAAATCATAAATAATATTCAACGTTAAACTGGTACACAATTTTATTAGGCCTATCTATGGCCTTCAAAAAGTTGATGACTCTACATGTTTCGACGTTACAATGAGCTGCTTTTAGCATTTCTTACACTTTCAATCTCTCATTGTAAAATCTACGTCTAGCTAAGAACCCCCCGGGTTTGTAACTCCTTCCTACAACTCTGTATCCAATCTTTAATTTCCTTCAAACCCTTGGGTAAATATCATCTGGTCTAAGAGCTTTATCATTCCTTACGCTTCTGAATTTTTTCTTAACAAGCCCCCGGGTTTGCAACTCCTTCCTACAACTCTGTATCCAATCCTTAATTTCCTTCAAACCCTTGGGTAAATATCATCTGGTCTAAGAGCTTTATCATTCCGTACGCTTCTGAATTTTTTCTTAACAAGCCCCCGTTTTGTAACTCCTTCCTACAACTCTGTATCCAATCTTTAGTTTCCTTCAAACCCTTGGGTAAATATCATGTAGTCTAAGAGCTTTATCATTCCTTATGCTTCTGAATTTTTTCTTAACAAGCTCAGAATCAATGTAATCATCTTGTTTCCATATAGCAATGGTTCAGGATGAAGAATACTACTTAAATCTTCATTAGTAAAAACTGAAGAAAAATTACAATTTAATAACCCAACCATCCCATAATCATCAGATATTAGCTTCCTGTATCATCCCTCAAAAACTCTACTCCCATCCTAGCATTTCTCTCACCTTTAATGTACTTAAAGAAATTATTATTATTGTTAATTTTTAGAATTTCAGACAATTATTTTTCTAAAATATTTTTTTGATTTCCTCATTTCCCATTTCACCACTTCTCTTGATCTTCTATAATCCTCCAAATCTCCTATCATTGTAGTCAATTTAAACTTGTTAGATTTATAATATTATAACTTTAATTGTATTCATTATATCCTTTGTGAGTCAACCTGGTTTTTAACTTGCAGCCAACCTTTTTTTTTTTCATAAGTAACATGCCTACTTTGAATATTTAAGAATTCATTTTCAAAAATTTTCCACATTTCATCAGCGATACGTGTTCACAATTATGATTATTAAAGTTTTACTTTACAAATAATAAATGAATAAAAATGTGATATCATGAAAAAGTTTTTTAGCCTTTTCATGGTTTTGAACTACTTGATGCTCGATCAATGATCTGCATGAATAATTAAACCGTGCTTTGTAAGCTTGACGTTTTCTTATATAATTATAAAATCATAAATATATCTTTTTTTTTTACCTTGCACATCACTCCTTGTGCATTCTACGGTTTCGTCTTTAACATACTGTGGTTCTAGAAAGTTTTCCTTTGTGGGAGATGATGGAGACGTTTCAAGAGACTGAATCAAATCTTTCAAATCTTGTATCAGTGATAACTGATGTATATGATCGTTTTCCATGACTTTTGAATTAACTGTTTCATCATCAGTTTCACTTACGTGCTGGTTATACCTTTCTTCTTCAAATAGTTCATCACTGGAATATTTTGATCCAACCTTGTTTCCAAATAACAGATCCCACTTATCCCCATTAACTAAGTGACTGCTCTCAGACTTATTCAAGGTTAATAATTTGTTTTCATCATGCCTGTACAGTTCATTATTTGACAAATTAAAATTAAAACATTGTGAATAAAGTTCAAGGTCAGAGTTTTTATCAAAACCATTTTTCAATGCGTGCAGATCAGGACAGGAGACAAATACTTTATCTGTAGACACAAAATGACCACTTTTACTGAGATTGCTACACTCGTTTTGAGTACTTAGATCGGCAACGCATACTTGAGATGTACAAAGTTTTTCATTTTCACTAGAAACCAAAGTTCTGTTAAGTTTTAATTGATCAATTATATTTCGTGCTTCTGCATATTTGAGTAATAATTCATCATAACTGGACTGTAATTCTGTTAGAGTATTATTTGATTCTTCTCTTTGTCTATGATGTTCTTTTAATTTCTGTATCAGCCAGCACACTGAAGTATTTACTTCTCCTGATTCAAAAGGTTTCTCTAAAAGTTTTAACTGTGTAAGCTCCCTTTCTAATGGCTCTATGAAATCTTTATTCAATTCCATTCCCGAAGAGGTTGCTGAATCATGTTTTCTGATAAAATTTAAACTAACACAGTTGGTAGACCTATTTTTACTCATAGATGGTTTCTTCTTATTAACTGCCATTTTTTTCTTGCCTTTTCTAAAAAAAGAGCACAATTCGAAATATCAGATTATATGTAAATCTATTTCTAATTCTACATAATTTTAGATATTTTTTCAAAAAATAATATAAAGTAGTACAGATAATTTGAAAGATTTTATTGAAAAAATTACATTTACAGATTCATTAGGAATACATGGAGCATTTAATCATACTTTAATTCTATGTATTCAAAATAATAATAGTCTGAAGAAGGAATATGACACTTAACGTAAAATGGATTTGTAGAAAATCAATATTCAAAATATAAAATATACGAATATAGGTAGAACTAATTAAGAATAAGATTTAATGCCCCCTATTATTCCATTCCACTGTGCAGTTTGAGTTTAACAATCTAAAAATACTTATCCTATTAAAAACATTAAATATTAATCAGTTACCATTTTTTTATAATAATTTATTACTATTAGTAGTGGTTGAGCTAGTTGTAGTACAAAACTTAGTCGTCCTTAAACTTAAAGTTTAAGTTAAATCTTAAAACAGCTACTTCTCCAAGACTAAGTTCAAATACTTAGGCTTAGCTAAAGCACCTACTTTCATGAAATTAAAAAAGGCGTTTTCTGAATTCCAATATTATATAGATAGATATATTGAGAAAATAACTAATTTTCTTTCATATTAAATTCACAAATTCAACAATTTTGTATGGGTCATAACTTACAGGTTAAACAATTTATTGCTATCAGTAAACTACTTTCTAATGTTCTTTTTTACGACTCAATGAGCCTATTAAAAGCCATGGAAACATAAAGAGCCCTCTAGAGATAAAATATATTTTTCTGACACCAAATTGATTAGAATTCATTTTCTCATCTGTATTGAAAACAAATTTCTTCTTTACATGTTCTGTAAAGGGGTGTAACTACAGAGTGGACCCCCTCCCAAAAAATATAGATCTTTTCTTCTATATAAAAGTTTGAAGTGATTTATCGTAGGCCTAAGTAATAAATATTAACTATAATCAATCTAGTATATGACAAGAACACAAAAAAAAAAGACAATAATAGAATGATTATGTAAAGCATATCTTCTTTGTAGTAGGAAAGAAGTGTTAATAATTAATACAAATAAACATATATCTCAATGCATAACAAATTGCAGCATGTAATATATTTTATAACACTAACCGACAATGATATCATAATATTATTATATATATTTTAAATTAATTATGTATAATACTTTCACACCAGATGCCCTCACAGTGGCTCAGCAGTAAGCCTAAAGGCTTATAACACTTAAAATCGGTTTTGGTGCACGTTTGATTATTTTATTTTTATTAACACCGCATGTCATTATCCCCCAAGAAATGGGGGTTAACTTAGTTTGGTTATAGAATAATGTAACAAATATGTCGTACTATATATGAAAGAGAAGTCGCATCCTTCGAAATAAAGCAAAGAAAATATTAAAATTTCATAAAAATCCAAAAACTCCCTAAATTATTGCGACTTCTTCGAGTATGTACCTGAAATCTACTGTGAAGCGATGGAATGGGGTCTTTAAAGGGTGATTTACTGACTTTAAATAAAAATAACGAATAAACTGAAGCTTATATATTTTTATTGTGTTACTTCTCTGGACTTCAAATATTCTTTAATACACACATATATATGTATTTGTAACTTTTTAATTTCAATTGAATAAGAGTTTAATTTTCCTTCGTTAATAAAATTGTTTTGTTTGTTTATTGTTAAACACAAAGCTACACAATGGGTCATTCGTGCTCTGTCCACAGCTGGTATCGAAACCAGATTTTCAACATTATAAGCCCACAAACTTACCGCTGGGCCAGCATGGGGGAATAAATTTGTTATTTGGCTCTTTTATTTTGGATGTTTACTCACTTCAAGTATATAGTAACTTTAGAAACATTACCAACACCTTCCTAATAAAGAAACTCACAAATCCAATTAAGATACCAACTGTACCTAAATTTACTATATACTCGTGTCTTCCTTATACTGGCAAACAAAGCTTTAATTCAAAAAATCAACTTACTCACTTCAAGTTTCTATAAATTGAAGATATGATAATATTTAAACTTATGGCAAATATTTATAGTTTTCTTGCTTATCAGTCTTAAAAATCATAATCCAATTAAAACTTAAGAAATTCTCTAATTTAGTGGCTAAAAATCGGGTTTCGATACCCGTGGTGGGTAGAGCACAGATAGTCAATTGTGGAGCAACAACTAAAAACCAAACAATTTAATTGCCCCCTAATGGGACTAAGTTTATGGAGTTACAATGCTAAAATCCGGGGCTCGATTCTCCACAGTGGACACAGCAGTCAGCCCAATTTGGCTTTGCTCCAAAACGAACAATGAACCAATCTGATTTGTTGAATACACCCAGAAGAACAAAGAATTCTAAAGAGCTTATATATATATATATACATAACGATGAAATGTGTGTTTCTTTGCACCCTAACTCCTCCGAGCCTATTGGGCCAATCTAAACCAAAATTTGTATGTAAACACTATGAACTATGGGAAATGTCCTAAGGGGTAACATTGAACTTAACCCTATTTATATTTTGTAAAGCCTGTTGGTTAATTACTCCCAGCCTATTGAGTCAATCTCAAACAATCTTGGCAGGTTGACGCTTTAGACAATGTTGAATATTTTTAATTGGATCCAAGGTCAAAGTATGAAAATTGTTGGATTGTTTCTCAAGGAACCATGCTTTTCGCATAGTCAATGAGATGTAGGGTGTTCAAGGGAGGGATCACCTCAAAATCTTTATTTGTTGGTAGATGGAAAGTAAACTGCAACTGTTTATGAAGAAGCTTTGTTATAATTTTAAAATTTTGAGATAATGTTTATGTTCAATTATTACTTTGAAATATATGATTGCTGTTAAACCTACATTGGTTTAATTAAGTTTAAACGTTCCCTATCAATTGAGGGTATTTCGGCTTG
This sequence comes from Limulus polyphemus, assembly GCF_000517525.1. Lineage (NCBI taxonomy): Eukaryota > Metazoa > Arthropoda > Merostomata > Xiphosura > Limulidae > Limulus > Limulus polyphemus. The sequence continues at coordinate 182,244 of NW_013667532.1, forward strand.
AAATATATACATATAGGGTGTGTGAAAAGTCTGGAACCATAGGTGATTTCCAGATTTTCCTCACTTCAGATGCGTGACTGATTAGGCTTAACAAAAAAACAACCAAATCATTATCCACCTCACAGTAATGAGTGTGGTAAGAACTTAAAATATGACTGCAATAATGCTAACCACGATATCGTTTTTTTATTCGTCCATTGTGGTTTATCATAGTTGTTATGGCTTGGTGGTTAGGACGTTCGTCTCGCAATCTGCGGATTGCGGGTTCTAATCCCGTCATCAAATATGCTCGCCCTTTCAGTCGTGGGGGCGTTATAATGTGCCGGCCAATCCCACTATTCGTTGGTAAAGAGTTACCCAAGAGTTGATGGTGTTGACTAACTGCCTTCCTTCTATAATAGGGACGGCTAGCACAGATGACCCTCGAGAACCTTTGTGCGAGATTCAACAAGAAAACAAAACACTTATTTACGTATTACATTTTTTTAGTGATCTTCCTTCTATAATAGGGACGGCTAGCACAGATGACCCTCGAGAACCTTTGTGCGAGATTCAACAAGAAAACAAAGCACTTATTTACGTATTACATTTTTTTAGTGATCTTCCTGGTATTTTCTTACATTCTTTCTATCTTTACGTTAGGTTATTTAGTCGCTCTTTGTTTGATCTTCTAATTCGTTCACTTGACTTCGTTTCGCTCCCGACAATCTGATCAGTCTCTTTATCTCTCTATCACGGTGAACATCCGAAAACGGATCGAATCATATTTACATCTCAGTGCCCCCCCCCCTACTGCGATAATCTTCACTTTTGAACTGACACGAGCGATCATTTAATTATATTGTTTTGTTTCGCTTCAGTATCCAAAATACGCGTGTGCTTGTACTTTAGTATTTCGTATACAGAGTGTCCAAAAAAGTCCATATAGGAAATGAGAATGTTAATAAGTAGGTGTTATCAGAATTTAAACTCTGTAAAATAACGGATTTTTCATAATTCGGCTACGCAGATTTCGTAAAAAAATATTCATTTTTTTTTCTATCACGTAAGGATTTTTTACAAATCGGGAAGAATAAAAAAAAAACTCTTTCTTAGATCAAATTATTATTTCGTTTACCACAATGAACATGTTTTAATATTCGATGACGAGGAACCCACTTTGAGACTAATAATGGCTGGAGACGGCTTGAATGGGTAATGAAGAAAAACTTTAATATAAGTTTAACATAACAGCACATGTACAGCGTTTCGACAAGGTTTTGTCATCATCAGGTACAAGTAATTTACACTGACACGGTTTAATATTATGTCTTAATATTATGTTTGTTAACAAAAATACAAACAAACTGAAGAAAAGGGGAAAAACATTGATGTCAAACGAATATGCATCCTCATTCATCCTAATTTTTTTAATGAAATCTATGTCTTTTAGTCTCAAAACTACGTGTTATGGTCTTTCGTTTATATATATTGCTTTGTGACGTTTTGTGAAAAATCTGTACGCGATGGAGAGAAATGGATATCATTTACGGATTCAGCATACAGGAGTTACTATAGAACATTTCAAGACTATAAAACCATCGCAGGCCTGTGTTATCATGCAGTCAACTTCTGTGAAAAACAAGTGATATTTCACCATATTGATGCTATATTAGTTCCTGGAGTTTTTCCAGCATTTCCCAACCTTCTAGCGTATTAGGAGGTCTGGCATGGCCTGGTGATTAAGGCGCTCGACTCGCACTCTGCGGGTTGGAATTCCCTTCACCAAAGATGCTTGCCCTTTCAGAAGTGGGGGCATTATAATGTGACATTCAATTCCATTATTAGTTGGTAAAAGAGTAACTTAAGAGTTGGCGGTGGGTGTTGCTGGTTAACTGCCTTCCCTCTAGTCTATCACTACTATTAGGGACGGTTAGCCCAAATAGCCCTTGAGTAAGTTTGCGCGAAATGCAAATTAAACCCAAACCAAACTAACATATCATTTATACACGCTTGTTAATAACGATTACTAGTCCCCCAGTGGCACAGCGGTATGTCTGTGGACTTACAACGCTAGAATCCGGGTTTCGATACCCGTGGTGGGCAGAGCACAGATATCCCATTGTGTAGCTTTGTGCTTAACTTCAAAAACAAACAAACTCAATACACCAGTTTTAATCCTCATCCGTTTGCTTATAAGTTTTTCTTATAAGAACGTTTCCAATAATAGTATTATTTAAAGTTATCCCAGTTTCACTCTAGATCACAGCATAACTTTCTTCGCCACTTAGCTATCTTAATACAGACATTTTTTATCAGTGAAATGTATTTCCTAGTTTGATCAATTTCAAAGAATTCTGGGGCGGGGTTGGTCCTGTGGTAGATGTCTGGATTTCAGAGCTGGAAATCCGGTTCCTATATCGCAAAATATTCC